>NC_061521.1:15697500-15952500 GCF_022379125.1 Scophthalmus maximus | reverse complement strand
GTATAGATTGTTGGTTAACTGAAGTCAGTTTAAACCGCTTTGCTGCTTTGGTCAGGCTAGGTGCAGGAGGCAGAACAACCTCCAGAGGTCACCAACGGGCATTTCAATCCATCTGAACTATCTCTGAAGTTATTGACCCAGAGGACATGTACAGGAAACAGCTTATCACTCTTTAACTGTGTTTTGCAGGTCCACGTGAAGAGGAAGATGCAGTCTCAAGGGTTTAAAGAAATCCCTTTCCCATTTTAGGAGATTCTGGGGAGTCAGATGAGAGGGTCCGGTTTTATTTGAGTGCATTCATTACATAAATATAGGGTGTTTAGCAGGGATATAGCGTAAATGTCCACTTATCAACTTTTGATGTTTCTTTCTGTGCCTACAATGGTGACCATCCACTAGAGTGAGATTTTGGTTGGGCAACGATTTGAAGAGGCAGGTAACTGGTTAAACTAGCTTGTCATAAGTGAAAGAACACACAACACAGACCAAATGTGTATTGAAATCATGCATGATTAGCACCAGCAGTGTCTGAGATAAAATACCATTGGCTTTTTGTTCGAGGGAACCAGGGTGATGCCAACTTACGGGCTGGCTTGCAAAGATCCTTCATCAGTGCAGCGCTCGACAGGCGCTGACCAACAGATCTCACACACACACACACTGCATGATTTAAAATGTGAAGCATTCTGGCGCTCTATAATGAAGTAGACTCCCACCTGCTCACTACCCTCTGTCTACCTCTCCTTCTATCTTTCCTCCTCACATTCTCTTTCAATCAACTCTTTCTCTCTTTGGAGAGACCACAGACGTGTACATTGGGACTTCCTGCAGTACAAGCCTGACTTCCAGCGAGGCATTTCACCTCGTCGTCGGGATCCACTTTCACTCAGAAATCCGAGCGCATGACTAGCCGTCATTTTGTGTGTTATAGTTATACTGCTTTTGCGTTGCATGTAAACATTTTCTCTCTCTTTGTACCGCAGGTCCTGTTCACCGAGACACCCAAATTCTTCTCCTCACGCCACCATTGAGCCAACGGTGTCCGATCTCAATGTTGCCAATGACAACCACATCACACAGGGAGACGGACATTTCATTTGGAGAGTCCTGCTGCACAAAAAGCCCCCGCTAAGGTTGTCTGACCCACCGCTTGACCAAAGCGACAGTCTGCAGCAGGAAGCGCCGGTTCGGCGGCGTGGGTCAAGAGGTCGTCGTCATGCCAACGGTGGCAGTGGAAGGGGCCACGGTCACCTGATGAGGGTGGGGTGTGTCCTGGGCACCTGTCAGGTTCAGAACCTCAGCCACCGTCTCTATCAGCTGATTGGACAGAGTGGGAGGGAAGACTCCTCCCCCATTAACCCTCGCAGTCCTCACAGTTACGGCTAAGATCGCAATTCAGCAATGTGTTTACTGACAAATTTTGGCAAGTTGCCCAGGCCTTGTTTCTTCAGTGACATAATTAAGGACCAAAAATGAGGCTTTGGCTTTAGTCCTTAAAACAATTATTGTGGTTTATTACAATTTAGGTCTGTTAGTTGTAGGTTTGACTATTATTCACATTAGTAATAAGATCTAGGAATGAGTCGACCTTGCAAAAAAGAAGCCAGACAATGCAAGAAACACAAGCAGACCAAAGGGGAATGGTAGATAAAAAGGAATAATTTAAAAAGATAATCCGTGATTATGGACACAACTTCCCTGAAAAAACTTTCTACAGCAAAGTTGTGTTAGAACTTGTTAATCAAGCTGCTGTATTTTAATGTTCTTTCACTTCAATTTAGTTTTAGATAAAGCAGTGCCTTATCTCTGCGATGATAATGTAGTCAGAGCAAAAAAAGCAAAAACATTCAAATGTAAGAAAATCAATTATGACATTACTAAATAATGACTTACGGCAACTCACCTTCCCTCCAAAATGACATTTCATCCTTTATCATGATGTCTGATATGATATTTTATATTTTAGAAAAACATTTTAATCTGCATAATCAATATTTATCATAATAACAATGCATAAGTATGAAAAGGACAGACTATAGTGAATTATCACTTGAATACGCTCAGCTCTACAGGGCTCTCATCAAGTATCAGCTCATAGTTTATCGGACAGAAGCAGTTAGCGAAGTGAGCCAGAATCAAAAGAGGGTGAATATTGCAACGTTTAGTGAGTGATCAGAAACATGGCACTATATAGATGATAACTTTTGTGCTATATCTGCTAGCAACTCCGCTAACAAGGCCGCTATTTTAGTGTAGTGGTGCTCATAGGCTTAGCATAAAGTGACGATTGGCTATTTGGAAGTTGTGTTCACAGCTCGTTTCTGTTGCTGCCATGTGGCCAATCTGACACTGCAGCTTTAAGGATGCGTTCAATAGAGGTTATTGTTTCAGTATTAGTAAATGTACTTTCAGATTAACTTGAATGCAGTGGTGCTAGCGTTGGTCCCATCATTTCCCAGATGTTTACAGTCTGAACTCCATAGTTCCACTTTTTATCGCCATCATTTCAGATATACTCACGTTTTGGTTTTATGCCTAAACGACTTAGGTACACACTGGTAAAATGTTTCACGTGTTTGATTATCTGACTATGGTGAATCTACCATGTTCGCCGATCTCAGCCAGTTGCTCAAAGGGATAGAAATATAAAGGTGGTTATAGATACGATGATCAACACAATGAAAATAAGATATAATTAACCAGAATTTCTCTTTGTTTTCCTTCACATTATGGCATTTAATTCCATGGCTTTGTTGGCCCGTGGAAAAGGACCACGTGTGTCCTGGGTGTCATTTATACAGTAATAATCCCTTTAGACACTTTGTGTGTAGAAGGAAACCTGTGAATGAGAGCAGCCTCTGTCAAACCATCCCCCTAATGTCTGCTATCGTCACCAGAGGGGACCCCGCTGATCTGAACTTACCCGAGCTCTGAGTTAATCCAGTCCATCTCTCAAAAGCTCCTTTGCCTCCCTCCGCAAACAAGTAGCTTTACTTCGGTGTGGAAAAACCGAGAATAACCTCCAGCCAACCCCTGTTAACCCTTCACCCAAAACCCCAGGTGCGCACCATCAGCCAAAATAACCACTAACCTTAATCCATGATCCGTCTGCACACGTTTTAACAGAGAGCTTCTCTTAACCGACTTAGTAAGTGAACCGGAGAGAAGACACCTATATCCTCAAGTGCTTTTTACCTGTGAACTGTAAATCTGAGATGCAATGTTTTGATTTTGCCACTACAAAGTCTGTTTTTGAGCCTTCATTGGTTTAATCAGTTTAGGGGGGCCTTATGGTCTTTTGCCTTTCCCCGATCCAAATGAGGAACATCACGCTGAATGTTGACCATCAAAGTGTTACTTAAAGCTTTGTGGGCTTCTGCTTCTCTGTGTATCAGTTCAGCATAACTCCAGTTTCAGTCGGTGCCCTCACAGGTCAAATGTTAATAGGAATGCATGAAAGCACTTTATTCTTCGTTATATTCATAATGACTTGAAATGTGAAATTTGAAATGTGTTATTTAACGTTAAATTAATGAGACCATTTTTGCTGTGAATATTCCGCTTGACTAAATTTTCATGTTTATGTGAGAGAAGTGTCCTTTCATCTAATACTTTGTTCATACAGTAGCAGCATTGTGTAATAAAACTCAAATTTTTACATGTATTTTATCAGTTTTGTCTTACAGCAGTCTGAGGTGTAACCTTTCTTTTGTTAATGCCGACATTTTGGTGATAATGATTATTAATCTTGGCTAATACACACACACACACACACACACACACACACACACACACACAGTAACATACAGATATGTGATGTCATGGTAAACTTGACAAGTTCTGTGGCAATGGACTCCTGTCCTTTACTCTCATCAACCTGTGTGTGTGTTTGTGTAGTTAGAATTTACTGCAGCTGTAAAATAAAAATCAAATCAAAACATTCCATTATGATTCAATTGTGCCGTCATCCCCGTTGATGCAATTATCAAAGGCACATAACAGGTAATGAATCCTCTCAGAATCCAATTTGAATTATAGTAGACACAGAGGCCAGACACTGAGTTATTTGACATATTTGAAAATAAAAAACTGGACCGAGGGACATCGAAGGACACCGCTGCTTATGTCAAAAAGGTATGTCCGATAATTATCACACAAACATGTCTTAACGTCCTTATTTCTTGTTAAAAATTGCTTCATATCTTTTACTCAGCTAAACATTGTCTCTTGCAGGAGTTTGACAAGAAGTAAAATCCCACATGGCATTGCATTGTTGGAAGGAACTTTGGCAGCCATGCGATGCAGGAGATTTTCATCCACTTCTACCTGGGACAAGTGGCCATCCAACTGTTCATGTCGGGAAATCTAGGCAAATATTTGTTGTTACCTGTGTGTGTATCCAGGTGACGACCTCTTTGACTGCAAGAGGGTGGCAGTAGACTAAAAGTAAAATTCTCTAAAATTATACACTAAATCTACGAAACATCACATCACTTCATCGCTTACTAAATGTGTGAGGAGGACGCCTGGTGGCCAGATCCCAAACAGGGCGTCCGTTGGCTACGACTGGCAGCAACAACAAACTTGGAGAACTTGGTCAACTCAGACCTATTTGGTCAGCAAACAGATGATTGACCAGGAAATTTGATCTTGAGAATCAATCACTTCTTGTTATTTGTTTTACCTAGAAATTGAAATGTGTCCATGGATGCAGGACTCGTTTTATTTGGTTTTATCTATATCTAATGTTCTTTTCATGTGTGTAGATATACATGAAGGTGCAGGTACAAGTGTGCATAAAAGGTTTCATATTTATAGGTTATATAGGTTTTTTACACCTATATAACCTATAGTACAAGTATGCAAATAAAAAAATAAATCAAATAATCTGTGTAAAGGTTCTTAATACTCAATAATAACAATAATAAAATGTATGGTTAAAACAAACAACTAAACTATTACACAAAGAACTACTGAGTCATTCTACACCAGTCAAAACAAGTAACTGATGATTATTGGAAAACTCTTTGGGACACACAAACACATATGCACACAAACACATATGCACACACACACACACACACACACACACACACACACACTCATGACCAAAGTTCAACACAATGTACCCAATAAGGTGAGGTTTGGTTAAAATTTGACTGGACGTCAGTGTGTACTGCATATATGTCTACAGCACAAGTGGAAAACAGGCTATACATGAGCAGGGAAGCAGGCAGTCAACTCCAGAGGACCAACAGACCACAACACAGCAGCTGCACGGACTTCATCTACCAGCCATGAGGGTCATTAGCATCGTATGTGGGGGCTATTTCTACTGAAGTGTACATGCATATATTTTATAGACATGTGTAAAGCCCGAGAATGTTTTTTTGGCAATCTGTTATTTCAAATGTAGGGTCCAGACCCCTCTCTGGCATATCGGCCGAACTTGGAGAAGAATGAAAACAAAGACAAGGAAGACTACAGAAACTTTGAGGTAAGCATTCGAAGCCTTTCTTCAGTAGGGCTGCAGCAGTTAATCGATTAATCAAAAAAAAAAGCTAAAACTGTGAAAAGGCATTTCAGCTATATAGATTTGACATTGTGTTTTTTATTTTATATAAGTAAAAATAAGTAAAGGTGTTGTTACTGACTTCTTCAGAATGGAAGCCTAATTGACCGTGTCTTCAGGACATACAAGTTGATGCACACGAACCAAACCGTGGACTTTGTAAAGCAGAAGGTGAGGTCTGGAGACAAAATAGCATATAAAAAATTCAGCAAATTCTGACAACGCATGCTAAAGAGACGATGTGAGAATGATGTGTTAAGTGAATGTCTGTTTTGCATTGGATAACCAAGTGATCCTTTCAGACTGGGCCAACAAATATCATCCAGTCCTCTGATGTGAAAGCTAATAGCAAAGAGCCAACGGATGTTTGATATGGACTAAACGTTGGTTCAATAACCTTATTTTCATTTCGCTCAAAGGATACTCGGATACATTTACCCGTTTTGTCCTGAAGGAGACCCTGCCACTGTCACCTACTCTGGGTTTGTTTCCAGGCCTTTGTGGGACACGCTGGGCTTCATTTGAACCGGACTTCTCTGACCCCCTTACAATACATCATAAATAAGTCTTCACCAGCCCATAGGCTTTCCGAGCAAGGTTTAGCGAGAAAACCTCGCCAGTAATGATGTGACCCTTACCTCCCTGAAGCACTCGCAATGGACCAGCTGCAACCACGCTCAGGTGGGAATGATGGACGCCATTATGTCCCTGGACCAGCTGGTGGACGAGTCTGATCCTGATGTGGATTTCCCCAACTCCTTTCACGCCTTCCAGACTGCTGAGGGCATCCGCCAAGCCCATCCTGACAAAGGTACCATTCATGGAGAGAGACAAACGGAACACAAAGGCAGATTCTACGGTACATTATGACTTTGTTATATATTCACTGCTCCTTGCCCAGAGTGGTTCCACTTGGTGGGTCTGATTCATGACGTTGGCAAGACCATGGCTCTTTGGGATGAACCCCAGGTAAGAGAACGGTTCCACACAGGTAAAGCTCATACTGTAGTGTATGCATGCATGTAATATTTCACGTGTGTTTTGTTAACATTATTATTTTCATCTCTCTTCTCAGATAGTTTTTGTCTCTTAATATGAGATACATTTGAACAATATATATCGAGAGATGTAACTCATTCTTAATACGACTGCTGTCTGTGCAACCTGCAGTGGGCTGTAGTGGGCGACACCTTCCCCGTGGGATGCAAGCACCAAAACTCAATTGTGTTCAGAGACAACACCTTCCTCGAGAACCCAGATGACAAAAATCCCTGCTACAAGTTGGTTTTCTCATGTTATTGAAGTCTGCGCCTGAACGTCTCAGGTTCTTGGTTGACTTGGTTAATTTTCGATATGCATTACTTTAACAAATGGAATTTGTGTTAGTTTCACAAAAAGCATTAATTACAAAATTGAGAAAATCCACTTAGGTTTTCCTGTCTGTAAACAATAATCCATTAGCTTTTGTATGTGTTTATGAAGCTGCTCTACCATTGTCAACAACATCCATAAGCAAGTTGCTTAATGAGCAGGGAGTTGATTTACTCTTTTCTCTCTTTAGTACCCAGTATGGGATCTATGAACCCAACTGTGGGCTCGACAAAGTCCTGATGTCCTGGGGCCATGATGGTACGAGAGGTCGTCATATTCACACACAGGCATCCGTCCACCACAACTCTTAAAATTACTTGTCCTCCCATTGAAGTGCCTGTTTATTTACAATACTGCGCTTGGCCTCCTTGTCTGTAGAGTATCTCTACAGAGTTCTGAAGTTCAACAACTGCCTGATCCCAGAGGAGGTGAGTGAATTACTTTTAAATGTTTTTAGGCAGTTCACTTCAATGTCTTTCTTCCGTCAGTAGCAGTGCTCACATGGTCAGGTCTGTCTCTGTTCAGGGGATGTACATGATCCGCTTCCATTCCTTCTACCCCTGGCACTCCCACAGAGACTACATGCACCTGTGCAATGACAAAGACCTGAGTATGATGCCCTGGGTCCAAGATTTCAAGTGAGTACTTTCCCCTTTCATATTCAAATGATACTGTACTCACCGTTTGACCTGAAGCTGGATTTTACATCCTGTCCGCAGCAAATTTGACCTGTACACAAAGACCAGCGATCTGCCCGACGTAGACAAGCTGAAGCCCTACTACCAGTCTCTGATCGACAAGTATTGTCCTGGAACACTGAAGTGGTGAAACCAACAGCAGAGAACTCAACGGTGACACTATTTTGTCAGAAATCAGCTCTTAAGAGAGGAGGAATTACGTTCGCTGTAGACTCAGTACGGCCAGTACACACATATTACTTATCACTGAATATAGTCCAGTCAAATTTCAAACTTCTCAGATTATATCCTGAGCAAATGTATATTTTATCTTGCGTATACAGACACGTTCTTGAAAATCACATTGGTGTATATTGTAAACCCATTAATAGACATTTTCAAATCAAATGTTAATGAAAAGCATTTTTTATTTTTATTAAATGTTTAATCTTATAAAAACATTTTAATGTTACTACAATATTTAGTGTGTGTTTTGTTCATCTCTAATACTGACAGAGACAAAAGACAAAGTTCTGTGAAAAAAATAAGAAAAAGTGCTGAGTTGCTTTAGTTTTGTACATAAAGCAATTGAGGGAAGCGACCACAGTGACAAACGCGCACGCACGCACACCGGCGCACGCGCGCACACCGGCGCGCGCGCGCACACACACACACACACACACACACACACACACACACACACACACACACACACACACACACACACACACACACACACACACACACACACACACACACACACACACACACACACACACACACACACACACACACACACACACACACACACACACACACAGGTGTTAACATGTGTAAACACCTGGCGAAATCTGTTCAATGAAAACCATTGATCCACTGTGATTAGGCAACTGGTCTGTGATGTATAAAACTGATATATAAATCATATAAACCTTTTTTACTTAATTGGGAAAACAAAATATACAAAGAACTATTTCTTTGGTCATTTTGGTGACATTTCATAAAGGCAGTTGGTGAGAACAGTCATTACTTGCATCTTTATCAGATCCCTTTCTTTCGGAGGATCTCATCTTTTTCTTTTCTTTCTTCGTCTTCATCCTCCTCTTGTTCCTCATCCTCTTCGTCATCACAAACAATGTCCTCCTCTCCCTCAGCTGCCTCCATTTCATCCTCACTGGGCACTCCCTCTTCTTTCTCCCCCTCTTCCTCTTCCACTGCCTGCTGTTCATCTGACTTCTCAAGATTTTCGGTGCAATCATTCACAGTCGCAGCGTCCTCAGCAGTAAGTGTGGTCCCTTTGTTCCTCTTTCGCAATCCTTGGAGCAGACAGAAGGTGGCGCTGCAGGCGATGAGGGTCCAGATAAGTGTGTGGGCAGGAACGCCTCTGACCTGAGAGCGAACCCACCTCATTGCCTGGGCAACAGTTGAGTTGAACACACGACGTGAAGGTGATTTGTCCTACAGACAGATAGAGATCAATATTAACATCAGCAGACCTCAAACAGATAAAAGCATTGAAAAGGGACATTTCTGTTCCACGTTTTCCAACATTTCTAATAAAGGATTTATGATGAAGTATAATGCAGAGAGAAAAACAGATTTTAAGACGTATTAACCTTGAGTCCATGCTGGTCGAGCATGCTCTCCAGGAACGTGTTGCCCAGGTGCACTGTGGGATAGAATTCCTCGTCATAAACCCTCCTCCACCAGCGCTCTGGGTAAGAACTGCCAACAAAGACCATCCAAAGAGTTAATGCTCGGTTGTTTGTGTACAGGTGAGCTAACTTATAAAAAAGTTTTTCATATTTTAACAGGCTGAAACAGCAACATCATGACAAGCAGGAAAGTTGCAGTGTAGAACGATGAAGTGTTTGCAAAGGACAGATAAAGTGAACTTAAAAATGATAAGTGATTTAATTGTTCCCCCATGGGGTCATAGTGCAGATGTAGAAATGTAGTAAGATAAAATAAGAAAACAAAACAAAAAATACAATGCATAGCTAAACAAGATTCATTTAAAATTGTTTAAAAATAATGACAAGACAGAAGGAGAAGGAGAAGAGGAAGGAAAAAAAGAAAGGAAAAGAACTGACCCATCAGCTTTTGGTTGAGTGAACCAGTATCTGTAGCGGTGGGCTCGGAGGTAGGCCGGAGGTTGCTGGTGGAACGGATACTGAGACACATCAGTCTGGATCAACTCGATCACTGCAGGAACATGAAACAAAGCTTTTAGAGCTTCACAGCCTCGTCAATAAGCAAAGCACCTATTGTGACATCACAGTCTGGGTGTTGGTTGGATGGTTTAATCTAAAATCAAATTTTCCAGCGCAAGTTTGGAAACGCTGCTCGTCCGTTTGAAAACTCAGTAGTAGTAGTGGTAGTGAAAATGGTAGTATTTCGGTAACAAAGTAAGCGACTGTAGAGTAGACAGGCTGCTTCCTGTTTACACTGGCACACGTGATATGTTTACAGCTGTGTTAGTATGGACGGGAATTAATACTGGATGGAAATGGTTTCAGTCTTAAAATGAAACATGGTAGTACGGCTGTAGCCTCTCGAGGGTGCGTACCATCCTTCTTCCCCTGCAGCAGACTGTACATCAGGCTGGTGAACCACGGAGCTTGAGTATGAGGCCCGAGGGCGGCAAACCACATTTGCCAGTCCAACCTGGGCTGGTGAGGCGTCACCACAGGAGGAGGTGCACTCAGGTTCCCTGGCTTATACATAAACTCAATCTCCTATGGAAGAAAATTTACAAATATAAAAGTGCAGATATAAATAACTTGTAAGTATAGAGGGGCAGTGAGTATGCACAATTATCTATTATCAATAGTCGAATAGTGCCTTCATGTTTATATTGTGCGATCAAGAATTTAGAAACTAGAAGCATCTAATACAGCAAGTTCATGTTAAATTAGCAGTAATATCACTAACAGTTATGGTATGTTTAGAGTTAGTTTAGAAGCATCAGAATCTCTCTCACCGTCCACGCGACTCCGTCGTTGCTTCCCTCGATGATGACTTCTGGCCGACCGCCGACACCCGTCATCCTTCTGAAGAGGCCGTATGAGTTGACGAGCTGGAAGCGATCCACGACCTCATAGGACCGACGCACACCCGGCCACAGCTTGGCATGAGAGTCGTGCTCTAAGTAGGTGAACGGCACCTTGAGTTGAAAGAGTCACAAGAGAGTCCGAAAGTGATGACAAATTAGGGAATTACACTGCTGACTGGTTATGGGGCTCAACTGAGTAGTGATGTGAAGGTTCAACCATTACTAAATTTCCAAGAGTACTCACCAGACTGACAGTGAACATGGCACCAGTGGCAGCAGCAAACACGGTCCACTGAACGGTTCCACAAAACCTCTTCAGGAAACCACAGACACATGCATACCTAAAAAAAAGAAAAGAAAAAAAAAAGAAATCACACCAAGTACCTTAGTTCTGCTGTACAATAACACATTTTCTATAAATAGCGTAACTCCCAAGCGGGAGAGGCCCACCTGAACATCGCTGTGACCATCTCCCAGGTGAGAGAGAAAACCCCGATCCAGATACAGGGGATTGTGACAGTCTTCAGGAACTGGTTAAACTGGTGGTATGTGATTGCTGCAAGGCGAAAAATTTTAAAATTTAAATTAAATAAAAAGCTTCTATCACTTACATGCACACACACACACACTCATACTCACCTGTCCTAGAGGAGATGCCATTTTTCGTCGTATCTAGCTGTAGGTCAAAGCAGATTACTGATCCAAAGATCATGAGAGACCAGACTGCCAGTTCTACCAGGTAACACAGCCATGACCACAGCCTGGACTCTGATCAACAAAGGGACGGATGGAGAAAAAGTATGTAAACTACACCAGAAGTGGGTAGACAAGGTTCATATGCATTTTGAGTTCAAATATCAAATACTTTTATTGATCAAAATTTGTTTATTGACTTTGTATGTGATGGTGGGTGAACAACATGATGTCATATGCTTAAAAAAGTGTTTCTGGATTATAAACATGCAATATGTTATTGTTTGAGTAATCCTAAATTTCAACATCCGATGGCAAGATTGATTTCCATCATTTCTGTCTTACATCTTCCAAATTTGAAGCCTGTGCATGTTTGTCTGTATGTTTATTATACCACTGGTGTTGTTGGTCATGTTTGCCTTGCGTAGCCAGAAGTGAACATGCTGGTCGTCCAGCAGAGACAGGCAGAGGGTCAACGTCAGCAGGTTGAAGAAGTTGTAGTTTCCGGACACAATGATAAGCACTTGCAGCAGAACCTGCACATGGGCGATGGAAAAGAAAACAGATCAACCGACGTGCTCTCGACAACGAGGCAAGTGGAGATACGGGAAAGCAATGGTAAATGTCAGTGAGCCCATGTAAGAATACACCAGGAAAATATCCTGATGATTCGTGGCGAGCTAGCCGGTGCCTCCCCCTCGCCTGAAAATATCCTGATGATTCGTGGCGAGCTAGCCGGTGCCTCCCCCTCGCCTGAATGTTCTGACTCGGACAATCTCCTGCTGCCCTTTTCACATGCAAGGCGAACTGCAAAAAATGTCCGGACCCGATTTTCCAGAAATTTTTTCGGAGTTCATGTCTGGCATCATTTAAAGTTATCACAAAACAAGTCATTCAGCAAAGTAAAGAAGGAAACAAATTTTTAAAAATCTAAAACCCACCTGCAAGTAAAACGACCCAAGTCGGAGCCTACGTAGTGGACTGAAGAACAAAAAAGGTGCAGCAATCTCTATGAAATAGGTTCCCACCACGCTTAGCTTCTGCCACCAAACTGGCAAGTGGTGGGCAAACCAGGCCAGTGGCGTGGGAATACACTGAGTCTCATAGTGGTACGTCAAAGCTGTTCAACACAAGGACAAAAAACAAACAAACAGATGAGATCCTGACAAGTCACTGCAAGAATGAAATAACTGCAGTCCATACAGAGTCACATAAATACCTGTGAGGCCCCACCACGTGGGACAACGTGATGTGAGCTTCACCACGCCAGAGGCAAACATCAACCTGAAGAGCAGCCAGCGGATCAGCCAGAAGGTCACGCGGTCGTGCTCTCTGACCCCTCGGGACCCTCGGATTATGGTCAGCGGAGCCACAAGGATGCAGAGGAACCCGGTCTCGAGGAGCAGGTTGTCCCTGTTGAAAGAGCAATAGGAAACAAAGGCTTTAAACGTCAACTTTATTGTGATGTTTAAAACTATCTTGGGCTCCTTCTTCCAGCTGCTATTTATAGAAAAAATGTGTTCACGTTGTGACTAAGCTACACACATCTATAAATAATTTCTTCATCATATTGTCCACAACACTCACCACTGGAAGTAGAGGAAAACCTGGCCCACCTGAAAACAAATGAATATGTTAAATGATGAAGCGGGTGACACCTGGACAAAAAGTGACCAGGGGGGGGGGTGTTCACCTGGTACATGGAGAGGTACAACGCCCAGAGGCAGAAAAACACCACGCTGTCCCGGAGACCCTCCACCAGCGTGGCTGCGAGGCTAAGCGCAGCCCCGACGAGACACAGCAACTCCATGGCGGTGTGTGTGTCCAGGCCGAGGTGAGGTCCGAGCCACAGGAGGGTGGGAGAGGACAGCAGCTGCTCCCCCAGGGGCTTACCGCTGTATCGCAGCTGCCAACGGGCTGGCAAAAGCCCGTCGTTACCATAGAGACCTGGAAATAAACATGTAAGCCAATATTAAAAGTGTACGCAGTGACAAATGATAAATGACAACACAACAGTGTGTTGTGATTTGCACTTAAGGGTCACTGTAAATATTCAATAGGATACAAATACCGAAACTAGAGCTTATATTTCTATGGAGCACACATACATACATCTGTCCACAAGGAGCTGAAAAGGTTAGTCAATTTATCGAGTAGAAAAATGCTCAACAACTTTCTACATTAATAGATTCGTTATGCTTTTTCTTTGTAATTTTTAACAGTTTACATAATATTTTTAATACATTCACTGACAATGTATTTTCTGTTTCGTAGAGTAAACAATTATTAATCATAAAAAACACAAGTCAGCCAATTAATCAAAAATGCACATGAGCCTGAGTTTCAGTATTATTGCATTGTTTTGTAAACAATTTGTTGAATGTAATCACATTACATGTTCATGTATTTCCCACTGTTTAAAATTAACACAAGGAGCGTTTTCTTCTCTTTGTGATTTGACATTATGTATTTTTGCCCATTTGTTTTTTGATGTGCACTTCAGGGCCCCGAAAATACGTTAGGAAAAACCGCCCCATGTCATTCTTCTTTCAAATTCATTCACTGGCAGCTGCAGACATTAAATACGCTCGTGGCACGATGGCTTGACTCTAAAACTGAGAACACACCGTGACTAAATAAAACATGTGTTGCAAAATACATCGCGTTTCCTTTAACGCATGGAAGCGCCGGACTCTGGGCGTTCTGCGGGGCGGTAGGTCAACTGTGGAGGCTTGAAGAAGATGCGTGTGTGTGGTTCGACACGCTATCGTCATGTGAGCGACCTTTTTACAGCAGCTTGGTCTTTCAGCAGCGGTTCGCTTTTTAACGAGGAGCGAAGGAGAAAAAGCGAAACTTTTAGAATAAGAAGAAGAAGAAAAAACAAAAACACTAAAGTTCTCGGCTAACGAGCTAACGCGGTGCAGTCTCGTCACCGTGTGGCGCAGCCGCGAAGCTCACCTGGTATCTGCACGTAGAGGGAAACAAAGGCGGCCAGGTAGATGACCGACATGCACCAGAGGAACATGCGACGAGGCAGGACAATGTCACCCATGTCTGGGCCGCAGCTAGTTATTCTCCTTCTTCTTCCTCCTCACCGCTGTTACCGCCGCTTGTTCACACGGAAGGCCCCGGGAAGCAGCAGCGGAATGTGGATTTAACGTCGCCGGCGGCGGCCACGTAGCGAGCGACGGCCGCTGAGGGTGAAGTTCACCCGCACGGCCTCAAGGTGTCGCAGCACTTCAGCGTCACCGCTATATGTTGCGTTCAAGTTGCATCGGATAAAACAAATGCAGGTTAACTTAAACCGTTTTTCACATGTATGTGAGCTGTGTAAAAGTACAAATTAATTGAGGGGGGTATTGCATTCAAAATCGTACCCACGTACTACTGCACTATTTCCACTGTTAATATGTAATGCAAATTCCTTAAATTTATTATTAATCTTAATCTCTGGTTTTTGCAATTCGTATATTTTACATTTATTTGTGTAGATATTGTATACATTTTTAAAGTGTGCTGTGTGAAACATGCTGCTGTTACACTGGAATTTCCCAGCTTGGGATAAATGAAGTAACTATCTATCTAACTATTTACCAACAAAATGTACTCAGAATATAAAAAGTAAAAGTCCTCATTCTGCATTCTGTGACTGATACTGTATTGGGATTGTTAACACTTCAGCATCAAAGTGTAAGCAGCATTTTACTCTATCTGCTCAAGGTGGAGTTAAAAAAAAGGAAAGTTACATTTATAAAAGTGTGATACTCTGGTTCCAGGTTCTCAAATGTGAGAATTTACTGCTTTTTTAAAATTGTATGTGTCGAGTTTGTGGAAAAATAAGCAACATGAATGCTTCAACACGGGTTTGGGGAGAGGGTGATTTTCACTTATATCTGACGTATTGACTAGACCGATAATGTGAAACAATAAGAGAGATTGATCAATAAAAAAACAGCATTGTTGTCAAACAGTGACAGAATTAAGTGACATAAGACTGAAACTTGGCATTGAGTAGCAGTTGGCCTATGTCACATCGATATGTACTTTATTCTTATATATTAAAATTATGACAAACAGAAGCATCATGGTTTGACTGAGTTTATTGTGCAAGACTTACCCGGCGAGCATATAGATTCATGGCAACAAAAAGTGGGTCTGCATGCCGCTAGTCAGAAAGCAAAAGCATTTAAGTATGTACATTCAAGTTTTAGACACAAATATAAGAAGCGGGTCACAAACTGCTGAGCACACAAAAAGAGTATCACCAATTCTTTTGACACAATGAGTCAAAAACATCAGGAGTTCATTGCACAAGCAAAATGAGCAGTAGGTTTCATACATTTTATGTTACAAAAATACTCAAATCTGATTTAAGAGAACATTTACACTGTTTATTTTCCAGGTGGCACCTGCATAAAGAGATGCTTTCTATTCCAGCATTGGACATGAATGTCAGAGGTGGACAGATCAGTAGCAGGACTATTATTTAGGAGACAAATGCCAAAGCAACAGTGATGAGGGCTTGGTCAAGGATGTGCTATTTGACACTGACGGCAAGGAGCCTCGAGAAGAGATACTAATGGCTGGAGCCGCAAGTGGAGCAACAGTTGCTTCAACAAACACAGCTAAAGATCTCATTCTGTCATAAGGACTATATCCAATGAAATATTTTTGCAAAACCCCAAAGGGCCACAGTATGTCTAAGGCTGCATGTCTGCTCCATTTATACCCGTCTCCCACTCTCAGCAACAACAAAAAAAGTTTTAATTCATAAAATAGTAACTGGAATACATGGCAATGGCTGTGGTAAAAGGAAAATGTCCATTCCACAAATATAAGCGTGTACAATGCCTGTAATCGTGGCCTGTTTGTTCATGTGTGTAACGTGAGTCATACCTTAGAATAAAAACAAGGTTGAAATCTGTGGCATCAATATTTGAAGATACTGCAACAAGCAATACTGCGAGTTATCATTAGGAAGATTATCCGTCAACAGATTCAATACAAAATCAAATTTAGATTAAAATTGGACACCAATTGACAATTACATAAATATAAAAAAAAGAAAATCATAGGTTTGCCTTCATTGTTTGGAGTTTAGCTTTTAAAATGTAAATTCAAGGCCATGTTGACATTTAAATACTTGTCTTGCCTGACAAACCCTTTTTCTGTCAACTCTGAAATGGACAGATGATGTTACACAAGTCTGAGCCGAACACTCTGCCTTTGATCCATCTGATGGTTTACAACTGTGTCCCTTTTGGCGAGTCCATCTACTGACTCCTGTGATGTGTGGATGGACAAATTAGTCATAGCTGCCTCACGTCATGCATGCGACACACAAAGGAATGGCCGAGATACTGTAGCTGTGTGTGTACAATGTGGACGGCTGTGATACACAGGCAGAAATTGGATGCAGACGGGTTCTCTGGCTGATGTTTTAACCAAAAAAGTTTTAAAATACTCTCTGATTATCTAATTTTCAAAAAGCTACCTTAGCATGTCATGCACAAATGCTCTCTTTACAACAAAACATAAAAAGAAACATCCTAATCTAATTTAGATGAGGTGTGTGTGTGTGTGTGTGTGTGTGCGTGTGTGTGTGTGTGTGTGTGTGTGTGAGAGAGAGAAAATACTTGCTCTTTGTTACCTGTGTCCAAACCTTTGGATCTTTTAACAGAGTTTTAAGGCAAACATAAATTACTCATTTGGACGGCTATAGTGTGTTGACTCTGATTGTGTCCTGAAAATAGAGTGAGTCTCTGCATTTCATTGTCATGTAGCCACATCAGCTTCCCCACTACAGGTCTGTCCGATATTTGTTGTTGAGGGCATCGGCTCCGAGTCTGTCTCCATGACACAGATGACGGCATCACCACTCACATTGATGAGACACTGAGCCTAGAGGAGGAACAAGTGGACAAGATTAAGATTAAGACACAAGGACACTAGCTGCCAGGTCCGAGGATCTAAAAAGTAGTTCAATGTCTAAAAAAAACTCAACTCAAATCCCTTTACTGCTTTTAATCGCTTGGATGTAACTCTACACCTTTGCCACATTTGCAAATTACAGATGGCTAATCATGCAAACCTTCAACACCACCCATCCCTCGTTCACATGCCTGCAGGTCCAACTCTGATCATCCACTGTTGTTTTGAGGTATTTCAGGCATACATGTTCGAACAGGAAACTCACTTAGAGGACGAATACCAGCAAATTGCACAGGGTTGCCAACAAGTCCAAATATCAGAAAAGTAATGTATTTCGCTCTCTACAATACAAAAGATAATTCATTACACCTGGCTTCTCCTCTGGTAACACTCATAATGCTTCAATGCGGGGAAACAATTCTTAAGTATATGACGCATGAAATCCAAGTGATTCATTTGAGACGGTCATCGGTAAACTGCAGTTACGAGGTGTAATTACTCAGCCATGATGTCTACTTTTGCCGATTATATGTCTTTTATCATGGAAAAAAAACACAACAAGATAAACAATTAGATTTCATGGGGGGTTGGTCGGAAAAGGAGAATCAAAGTAGTATAAATATGGAGACAGAGGCAAAAACTTTATACTTTATACTGTGCATGAGTACCTGGTTCTTGTTTGGATTTTCCATTAACATGCACTCCTTCATGCTGTAGGACACTACAGCATTACCACCCAGGGCTGCTACGTGAGCTCGAACCATTGCAAACACCTCTGCTATGAACGAATGCAGGAAGCCACTAACACCACCTTCCTGCAGGGGACGAACACACATGCTTCAGGTTTACACGCTATGTCTAGATTCTGAAAAATACATCGGGAATTTCTGTGGTCACGTTGCTCACACCTCTCGTAATGACGTTGTCTCTCTGATAAAAAACATGTTGATGATCCCAAGATATTTAATGATGCGTGTCCCGGGGAGGAAGGAGAGCGGCGTCATCTTCACCACGGTGACTGAACTTCCCCCAAACGAGCGGTTGGAGCGCAGTGAGCGGGAACGTCCTTCGGGCAACGGACTGCAGCGATCCAAAGAGGAGACTGCAGGCATAAAGGGAGCAGGGAGAGGTCCAGGAGAGGAGACGTGACAAAAAACAAGGAGGAGGGAGGAAAAAGACAAAGGGGAACGGAGATACCAGAGAATACTCAATAATAGTGGAAAAAAATAAAAGCAGTTATGAAATCTGAAGCAGAAATAAATGTGCAATGTGCATGCCGAAATGCCATCCTTTTAACATTTGCACTGCAGGAGTAAATGTGTGTGTGCGCACCTACATGTGAATAGGTCAGTTGTCTGTGTGTGTTAGATACATAGGCTCTAAAAGCAATGGTGTGGATGCGAGGTGCGAAGACAATCACGCGTCCCCATGCATGGCATGCAGTTGAGGCAAACAGACAAGACATGTACACAATATCTGCAGACAGACAGACAGACCTGGGCACAGCTGTGCAAGTTGAATACAGTATTTGCATTAGAGTGGAGTACATGAGAGAGAGTATTTGTTTCTGTGTGCATTTGTGGAAGAGGCTTGAGAAGTGGAGACAGAAAGAGACAGAAAGTGACAGTGATGAACTGAGCTTGGTACATGTATATGAGCCAGAGTGTGAAAGATGCTCCATCGTATTGCTGCTTAAATTTACATGTTGTGGCTTAAGACCATCAAATCAGGAACTTTCAGAGCTGCACATTAGATTGTGGATCACTCACTGTGCACGGGACAGAAAATCAAATTGCATTCCCCAACATGATCTTTTGTTGTTTTCAGACTTGAAGCATTCGGACATAAGATTTTCTAGCATTTTTATATTTTTCAAATCATGTAGCGTTTTCTCCGCTAAAGCAGATTCAGAAATGCAAATGCAGAGCACAATCAATAAGAGTTTCTCCAGTAAAAAAAAAAAGTGCTTTAAGAAAAAAAATCACTTCCCTTTTCGTTGCTGTTACCACGGCTACAGGCATCTCAAAGCCAAGCTACCGATTGTGGATCCCTCTGAGGGGCGGGGCTTTTACTTTCACACTCTAGCTAAAAAGCTGGTGCTTGATTTACATTGCTCCGCCCCCCAGCGGCATGCAAGGAGGGGTGTGTGAGTGTATGCGAGCTGATGTGTGTGTCTGTGTGGGATTGTTTGAGGAACTGTGTTCTGTATTTGTGGGTATGTTCACCAGAGTGTGCTAGAGACTGTGTCCTCCTACTTGTCTTAACTGATCCTCGTCTTATGGTGTGAGCTTTCAGCCTAAGCAGCTCTAGCCAGGTGCTGCATCTGTCTGCAAAGGAACCGTAATCAACGGAGGCAGCTGGAGAGAACACACACACACATACACACACGCGCGCGCATCCAAACACACATACACACACGCGCGCACGCATCCAAACACACATACCCAAACACACATATCCAAACACAACAACAACAACAACAACAAGACAGAAAAAAAAGGACATGAAAAACAAACAGAAGAACAGAAAAGAACAAAAGTGGATGAGGTTTGGGAGCGGTGCAGAATAACTTTGTCCCAGACAAAAGGATAAAAAGTCAAAAACAGGGCAGTGTAGTCGTTTTGGTAGCAGGGAGGTGTGGTAGAGGGGGATTGTGGATTGTGGAATTGGGCTTACCTCTGGGTGAGATGTTGGTGCTCTCTGGGACACCTGTCACACCAACACAAATATCAAGGTTTAAATTTGCACTTGACAGAGAGCAAGAAGAGTTCAGGGCGATATATACATGTCGTCACAAGGTAAACAAAACTCGTCTTTTAAAGCTTTAACCACAGTTCCACATCTACGCGTTCTGTCGATCAAATGCTGCAACTACAGCATGTTCTGTACTTGTTACTGAGTTCAACTGAAGGTAACCCACAACGTTTAGGAGCTCGGCATCTCATCTACAGCACGCTATTCATCTACGTCCAAAGCAAAACAGAACACACTGGGCCACAGCACATCGCCGTTTATTTACCTGCTGAACGAACCATAACCAGCTGATTTTGGCAGAGTTTTGCAACTGGGGTAAGTAATGACACTGTACCTGAAGTGTTAGTGGGGAGATGGGCAGTGCCTGTTAGTGAAGCAGGACAGCAGAGGAGGTCAGGGAGCAGTTAAAAAGAAAATGGTTAAAGGCTACCTGAGATTTTGGATGTTTGCAGAATGTTGGTTGATGATGAGTCTGCGCACAACTCCATGGCAAACTGCAGCTGCTCTTCGGTCTCACTGCACCCTGAAGGAAAACACGCACACAATCACCAAGGTGTTTTCATCTCAAACATGCAATACATCAGTGATACTCCTCATCACTGTTAAGAGTGTTGAGGGCCTTTTTATGTTTCTAGCTGCATTTTTATGGTTTGGTAAAACTTGATATCGCCATCTTAGCTGTGTAACTCAAGTAGCAGCTCCACCCAGATAAACAGCTTTGAAATTGTCCTCAGATACAGTAGATTGCTTGTCTAATTAAAATATGCATTAATTATTTGTGTACGTAATTTAGACATCAACAATGTTGGCAAGCAACAGGGAAAACACAATATATCCAACTTACATCCAGTAAACTATGTTTTTGTTCCTACAGGCACATTGGATGAATATGAATATTTATATAGTGGGATGATGCAGTTATTAGGATATGAGGATTAAATCACCAGTTCCTTATTTAACCAGACAGACCTTTGGTGATCAGCTTGTCTGGTGGCTTTTCCTGCGCCTGGTCCTTGTCAAACGTCATGGCAACTGCTGTCACTGCGACCTTAGAGGCAGACGGAGAGGGTTGTGGTGTTAAATTTGACTTTATGTTATGTTCTTAAACCTAATTTCCTAACACAAGGAAATGGTGGTCTGAGACATCTTACCTGTATGAGTTCGTCTTCTGGCACTGCCACGGTGAAGTTGAGATGACAAAGACAGCAGGGGATCATAGAGCGCAGCTTGAAGTAAAAACTCTGAAACAAAACATGATGATGAATGAATTGCAGATTATAATTCCTCGTTCAAAACACAACCACTGAAAGTAGCATATTGCTGTATACAGAAAATAAAGCCACTGTGCTCATTACACCACATATGGTGTAATCACTTACGGAACAATAAGGGTTTCTTACCTTAAGTAGGTTCTCGCATAGGTCAGTGAAGATCTTGTTCAATCCTTGATTTGTAAGATTGGCATTACTCAACCGGAAGACCCTCACTGATGTAAACATCTGTAAGACAGTAACAGAAACATCATGTAAACTAATCAATTTCGTGAACAAGACCACAGTTGTCTCTACTCTACCTCATGGCCAGAGTGCTATAATATGCATTGTAGTTTTGCAAGAAATGTACATAAATAAAAATACCAAATGTTAACAACTGCACAATTTACAAATTGAGTTTAGTGAAGATGTCAGAAGATTTGCTGTGATTTGCAAAAACGTGACCTGCACTCCTGAAGTCCAGTTGTAAATCCCAGGCATGATCTCAGTGTTGCAGCTGTAGAAACCTGAAGACATTAAACAGGGATAATGAAGTAGAGAAATATTGATTTGTTAATTTGTGTGCGCATCAACCCCGTAAGGAGATAAGTGAGCATGTGCAGTGAAGTATTTTACAGTGGAGTGAATGGATGGCAGATACCTGTGGGTGGAGGGGCATCAGTGAGGAGGGAGTGGATGTCCTCCACAGCGTCAGTGTCATCAATCTTTGAAAACGACAGCAGAATTTTTTTGGAAGATTATATTGTCACAGTGAAGCTGACCTTTGAAAGGTTATACAATAAAATCACTTCATCATTTATCCTATTAAAATTTTAAATAGAATATTCATTCTTGACATAACCAAAAACATGTGTGGGTCAGTGTTTCTCAAAAACAAAGTTCATCCTTGAGTCCAAGTGAACGTTTCTGCAAAATTTGAAGAAATGCCCTTGAGGCGTTTCTAACTTATTGCGTTAGAAAGAATGGAATGAAAGGACGTAAGGACAACCCCAAAACATAATGCCTCCAGCCATGGCTGTCGCCAGCATGGAGGCATAAAAAAGGTGCATATAAATGTATCATTTATCCTTAAAGTTTTTCACCTCCAGGACAAAGGCATCCTTCTTGCCATGGGAGAGGTCTAGTTCTGACAGTTCATCAGAGCTCTCCGAATGAGAGCGAAAAAGTCTGGATCGCTGCCTTGGCTCGGGGATCGGGGAGCCCACCACTTCCTCCACCAGCTCCTGCAAGCAGAGGGACAGAAGGCATCAGCAAGCAGTGTCACCGTGAACACCAGATCACCACAGTAGCCCATCGCTGCACCTAACATCCGTCTAAATGTCACAGCTAGTAGAAGGACTATGTTAATAAATCACCACATGCTCACACTCACTCAAGCACCCAAACAGCTAGCCCATTACACGCATGGGTGGTGTTAATTTGAGTATGAATCTGGACACACGCGCACACGCACGCACGCACACACACACACAATCACCCCAACACACACACATCATAAAAATACATGGGTAAGAGAGTGATAGACTTACATAATAAAAATACAACACAGACACTATGAGTCTATAGTGGTTTGCTCTCGACAGGTGACTATGGAGTGGATTAAACATTGTCCTGCTCCCAAACGTCCCCAGTTAAAAGATGTTACACAGTTATGGTAAAGGTGGTGTAGTACTGCGATTAATAGAGTGAAATATTTGTCATGCTTTGCTGTGTCTCACAGCAAAAAAGTTGGCGTGCTCAGTACCATGTTTATGCTGCCGAACACTTCAGGGTCCAGGGCAAATAATTTCTTTAATGACCAGAAAAAGACAAGAGGGGTAAGTTTATCATGATTCACAAAGAACAGACTATATAATGAATTTATGACTAACATTTGGAACAGAGAGATTAAATCCAAAGTAATGGAAACATTTCACTACGGAATGGATCTGTTTTCTGTAAAAGAATGACCAAGTTCATTGTTTATTGTGTAAAATAAAACATTATTTACTTACTTAATAATGTGACAGGTACAAATTTAAATTGTTAAAAGTAAAATCAGAGAATGTTGTTGCAGCACTGTCTCAGATTTTGTTCACACTGTATCTTAGAGTCCCAAAACTAAGGCCTGTCAAATTATTTATTTAGTTTATTCTCCTTATTTTTTCAGCCCTAAATTTTACAGCGACAAAAACACCTAATCTGGAAAGACATGTTTGGGCATAATATCTTTACAGGTATTGTTCCTAGCCTCACCAAACATTGTAGGATGGAAGACAAAAAAGTTTTTTGCTGGCCAAAACCATTAAAAGCCTGCAATTTCATTATTTATTAAGGCCCCATTGCACTGGAATGCATGTTGAAACCTGTCCACACAGTTAAAGCATCAGTATATGGCCTTTACAGCTTACCAAGAAAACACCAAGCATGTACCCAATTCAGTCGTGTTGTTCACGTTATATTGTTAAAGGATTTTATCACAAGTAATTTTGAGTATATTATTTGCTACACTTCACATCATTTCCAATACAATTTTAAATGAGTATTTATTGAGGTTCAAACATATTAACATAAAAACATCGAAACCAGGGTTTGGGACCCAAATCTTATGTGGACAAACTCTGAACAAAATATGAGGCAGTGTTGCAGCCACTTTCCTGGATTCTGTCTGATTTGACAAGGAATTACCCTATTTAATAATCTCCTCGGTTATCATCCAAGCCTAAAATTAGTTCAAAATTTAGTTCCCATTGGGTATCCTATTTGTTGAGCTATAGTCACAAAAGGCTAAATTAATGATATTTTTAAAAAATATTGGAGTTCGAGCATCCAACAAATCTGAACAGCACCACAACACCTATTGGTTGAAACATTTTCCCAAATCCTTTTAATTACAGTACTTTTATTAAAAGGGATTCACATTGACTAAGGACTATGGGCTAGGGGGAGTCAAACATGACAACCCTCAGTGGTGTAGTGTTGAGGTGAAGAAATTGTAGAGCCCTAGTCGACAATGAAAATCTGGCTTAATAGAGGAGAATTTGTAGAATTGTGTCATGTGTCTTACCGGAGGGTTTATTTGATAAAGCTCTTTGTTCTTGGATATAGTGTCGTTGATCCTTTTCTGGATGGTGAGGATGTGATGGTCATTGCTCAGGTCGCTGGGAGCCTTCCCCGCAATCTGAATTCCCCCTGGTGCCGGCAATGCTGTCAGGTACACTCCTGTGGCAGACTGAACACACACATTTTAAATAGGGCTGAACGATTTGGAGAAAATATCAAATCGCGATATTTAAAAAAACAGATATTGCGATTTGATTTGCGATTATAAATAGCGCGTGCGCGCACACACACTGACAGAGAGAGAGATGTGTTGAAGAGGAGAAGGGGAGAGAGTTCTCTCTCTGTTAGCAGCCTGTCTCTTTAACAAGGGAATAGTCGTGGTGTTCGTCACCTCACGGTGCCACGTCAGACATTTTCATACGGAGTATAACTCAGCCCAGCATACAATCACAAATAATAGAGAGGGGAGAATGGCAGCTCACTGAATTCATCAGTTTTCAGCAATACACTTTCAAGCTTATGTAAAAAAAAAAAAAAAAGTTGTTTGTGACGAATTTAGCTGTTCTACGTTGGCTCAATGTCCGTGTTGGACATAGGTTTAACTTCACTGAGCTGCCATCTCTCCTGTGGGTGAGAGCAGTAAAAGGGGGGAAATACCTTCAGCGATACTATTCCAGTAGTTGTCTCAAACAACTCTCCGCTGAACATGCCGCTGTGGAACTGTGTCAAGCGCTGATACAGGTTGCTGGTGTTGCCCCGTGAAGTAGCAACGGTAGCACGGCATGTTCTGCACAACACCTGACGCTGCGCAGCATCGCCCTTTTTAAAACCGACGTGCTGTTCCTCTTCGAAACTAAAGTCTCCACTGTATCAGTTTCCGACTGTTCTGTCAAGCTTGAGGCCATTGCGCAGCAGGTTAGTGCAGCGTGACTGATGCTTGTTCTTGGAACCGAGTGCTCCATTTGCTCGCGTATCACGTGACCCATTTAATCGCGTCCCTTGCAGTTAGAAAATCGCGTTTTATCATATCGCGCTATTATCGCAAATGCAATTAATCGTTCAGCCTTAATTTTAAAAGGGCCGTGCTGCAGAAAAGAGATGTATGTATTAACCTAAAATGTACTTACAGCCAGACCCAGGAGCATGTTCTCGCCGACACTGATCTGTATGTGTAGACCAAAAAGAGCGTTCATGCTCCGCAGCTTCAGTTTGTTCATTAGCTGAGTGTGCAGCTCGTATTCCATAAACGGCAGCAGGTTGGAGATGGCCGTCGCGTTAACTTCTCCCTGGGCTTTCTTCTTCAGACGACACAGTCTAGAAGACAATAGAAAACATTGGCATTAACTCTCTTTGATTAATGTGTTTGATGTACGGCTCCATTTTCGAAGGTGTTGTTCACTTAACATGATGCCAATGGCAAATGTCATCAGAAACCAAGGGTGCGAATGCTGAATCCATGATTTAACCTTCTGATCCAAAGTCTTTTAAATATTCCATCTGCACAGTTCACAACACTATGTCTTACTGGAATTATTACACTGTATAAATAATGTTACTGCTATGTGTTAAAGTCAAAACTGATTTAGTTTAGCACCTTTCACAGAGAAAGACATAATTGCTTCACAAGCATAAACGATTATTATATAGATAGCATCATAAAAGTAGTAAAAGAAAGATAACAAACAAAAGTATATAGGAGACAGAAAGACTCCTAAGACTTGACCACACAAGGTAAGACAAAGGCCACTTTGAATAAACGAGTCTTAAGATGCCTTTTAAAACTTTTCAGAGGCTTCAGAGCAGTATGTCTATAGCAGAGGTCTTTTACCTGGCCTGGATAAGGCAGCCCTTCCCTGTGACAGCTGCTTCATGTGGCATGTCGATTGTTGTGAACAGCACATCAGGAACCTCGGGGGGGTGGGACAAAAAACTTTTTATATTAATATCACCAACCTGCATTTATACATTAGACAACCACAGATATCTTTAGCATGTCTTCATTTAGAAATAGATCTGAGACCTTTTGTCGTCTGCAGTGGTAACAGTATGTGAGCTGGGCTGGAAATGGCATATTGAGTTCATCATAGGGGATGTGACAGAAACCGCAGGTTGGGGGAGATGGATCCTCAAACCTGGCAAACAACAAACACCATTTTGGTATTAGACGTCATAATTCCACCCCACCGTATAATATTTACATTGCATTTACAACGCATTCAAAGGGATTCACACAGAAACAACCTGTGATCAGTGTTTCCGACGTCGAGGCAGCCTTCGCGCATATATCGAGGATTCAGGATGGCTGCTGTGCCTGATGCCGACAGGATACACACCTCCTCACTGTGTTGAGAGGAATAGAGAGATCAATAGGGAAAGAAAGGGAAGAGGATGAGAAGAGGGACCAACCTTGTGTTTAAGACAAACAGAAAACTGGTTGCAGAAATGCAGAGAAGAAAATGATCAGTGGGTAGTATTTTTCTATGCATGCATTTACTACTACATACCAGATGCTAGTGCTCTCACTGTACCCCAAAACAGCGTGGCAGCCAAGAGCTTTGGCGTGAGATTTGATCTCCTGGCGAATCTCCTCCCACCAGGCATCGCGAGTCTCTGGCTCATCTGCAAAACACAAACCTCTGAATCAAACAGCATTCACACATCACTTCTAAATTGGCTGAATTATCTATCAAAACTTCAATTAACACTTAAAGGGGCAGGTAGTGATTTTAATCCAATACACTTTTTTGTAAAAGTCAGCAAATATTTCACAGTCCAGCTAGCTGTTGGTTCTGTGTGTGCCCCCCCAAAAAATCAGTTTTTTCAGCATAGTTCTGGCTCTGTAATTTTACAACAAAAATAATGGTACACACAACTGCACACACAACACCGTGTGTGCAGTTTGTTAACGTCACTCCCTGACACCTTAAGAGACAAACAACAAAGCTAATAACTACGACTCAGGGGTTTTAGCACATCGGTCTCACAAAGTAAAACATCAACAACAACAGAGAGAAAAAAGCTTTCTCCAAAACCGCTTACTGCCCCTTTAAGTTTAGTATAAAAATTACACACATTTCTTTATTTTATTTTTATTTTTAAAGACTTCCCTGAAAAGTATAAACACAGAAACGGGACATTTTCTAACAATCTAATCTGACTGATTTGATTTACTAGACAACAAACAGTCATCAAACAGTGCAGTTTGTACAGTATTTACTGATGATTAATGGATTAAATCGTAAATCAAAGCAAGCCAAAACTATCATTCTGTAAAACAAAAAGGACGATTAGAGTGATTTATGAGAGTCTGAGGAGGATGATGAAGATGAAGGCAAAGTCAATGGTTAGATAAGTTGTGTGTACATTGTGCACATTGTCTTTAAAAACGTATCTTCTCTGTCTTGTCATATCTCCTTTCAGTAGCTGCACCAACAGAGAGGACCCAGGTGGGAAATACAACCGCACACCATTTTGGCCGCATTGGTATAGGAAGAAAATCATGCTGGACAGTAATATAGTTAATTACATAAAATACATTTTGCCTCATTTGTAAATAGTCTTTCCTAACCTGGTGACAAAAGTTGAGGCTTCCTCATACTTGGGCTAAACCATGGGTGTGTGTTTCAATAGTCTCAAGAGGCTTGGCTCCAATAACCCCATCGATTTTATTAAATTCATCTAGTAGTTTACAGTTGAGTTTAATACCACTCATTTGAGAGTTGTGGATCGCACAACTTGTAAAGGAAGCTACATTAGAGTATTGAGCTGCGATCCATGACTCCCAGACATGAGATGCTGACGGAGCCCCAGAAACTCAGCTGCTGGGTAAGAGTGGAAAGAGGAATGAATGAGGGGGTGAAGAGTTGGAGATGAAGATTAATGATAGATGGTCAGGCATCAGTCCCACAAGGTGGTTCCTTGAAATCAGAAGCAGCATGTCACACAGGCACAGGCTCACCGACGTGCACGCTCATGACCATGTGCACGCTCATGGGCAGAGAAGGGCCATATTCATTCACCAGAGTCCATCAAAGATTGTCTAGTTTTTAAAGTCCTGTCATTCTTCCTCCAGTACCCAAGCTCAACCCTTTCCTTCCACCCCCATCATACGTCCCAATCCATTTTTAAAAGTTCCTCAACTTCAACCCATCCAATCAACCTGCCTTCCATCCATCCGTGCATCCCTCCTTTGCTCTCTCTTTCTCTCTCTCTCTCAGTGAGAATACGGCCCAGTGAGTTAGGGATGCACATGCCCAGTCAGTGGCTCTTTGTCACACCGTCAACCTCCTAAACCTCCTCTGGTCTAGATAGGTTTGATGCCGATTGGGGAAGCGTTAGGGACAACATTAGAGAAGAGCTGCAGCTCTTCTGTGAAGCAGGATGAGCTGGTTGGGGGGGTGGGGGGGTAGCCAGTTTAGACTGGATGTGGTGGGGACACAGCACATGCTCAACTCAGCTCAGCATACAATCACACATAATAGAGAGAGGAGAATGGCAGCTCACTGAATTCATCAGTTTTCAGCGATACACTTTCAAGCTTATGTAAAAATAAAGTTGTTTGTGACGAATTTAGCTGTTCTACGTTGGCTCAATGTCCGTGTTGGACAGAGGTTTAACTTCACTGAGCTGCCATCTCTCCTGTGGGTGAGAGCAGTAAAAGGGGGGAAATACCTGCAGCGATACTATTCCAGTCTAGCAGTTTGTATGAGCGTGTGTTACCCAAGGCTGGGCCAGAACAGACCGTTAGTACAGAAAAGAGAGAAAGAGAAAAGAAGAGACAGTCTAACAAACAAGCACAACACAACAGCAGCACTCCGTGGTCACTATGCAAAGACAGACAGCACTTCACAGTCACTATGCAAACACAAATTCAGGTGTACTAAAACAATCTAAAAAGAAGAAGACTGATGAGAAAAAGTATGGACCTAGCCAAAGACTTGAGGAGAAAAAGAATACAAAAGAAGAATAGCATGCAGCAGCAAGTTTAACTCTACCATACTCTCTAAACTTAAACGTGCCCTGTGGAGTTTTCATTCAGACTTATTTTGTGGATTGATGAGCAATCACACCTTCCGTAAGAAAAAATTGCAATATAATTACCTTTATAATTTTGAATTTGTGGCATGTTACCGCCAACAATTTTCAATCGACAGAACAGAGTGAACTGGTTTGTATCATGTCACCCACATGCTCGCTTACATGTGTGCATCCTTGTGCACAATTCAAACAAAACAGGGACCCACTTGTAAAAACAATGATCTACTTTTGGTGAAAAAAAAAGCTCCACAGGAAACCTTTGCAGTTGTAGCCCGGGCATAGCGATAGTGAACAGGGATCTCTTCAGAATTGTTTCTAAGTTCAACCTGCAATTTTGGATCAGGGAAAACAATGAGAGCCTATGTTGTTTTCACCAGGTATGACAGGAATATTATAAGTTTAAACCTTACATACTAAAAACTTTTTAGCAGATAATTTAGTAAAATAGTTTATCTTGTTGATAAAAGTAAAACTATTTTTTTCTAAGCTTATTTTTCCAGCTCTAAAAAGAACACTGCTTATCCTAACCCAGCCAACAATCACCAGCACTCCCCTGTCCCTAAATTCTCAGACATCTTTGATTCGGATTAGTAGATGATGACCACTAAACTTAGAAAAGGGCAAAATTTGCTATGGCTGCTGAGTGGACTGTCCAACATCTTCAGTGGGCAGATACTCGTCTAATGAGTGAGATCAGTAAAAATCTCATTTTGAAAAGAGTCTACATAATACAAGAATAAATTAGGATTTCGACTCCGATTGGAGAGCCTAATTGAAAATTCAAGGCAGCAGGGTGAAGGTACAAAAAACACCAAAGTACCTCACCACAGCGCCATCTGCAGTCAACAACGTCACACAACAGAAGCAGCAGGCAACAGACTGGAGCCATGCACCACTATTGCACTTCATCTTCAGGGGGGCAGTGCCAGATCACACAACAACACTGCAACCAGATCACACAACAACACTGCAACCAGAGCGCACATACACTCACGCACGCACGCACGCTCAAACCACGAGGTGAAAGTTGCCCATATCCAGGCAATTGTTTTGACACGGGATAGTAGCCTAACCTAACTTTATTGACATCAACATGCTTCAAAGCTGCAGAAGCTTCAGTCTATTAGCGTGAACAGGAACAGCTTTCACCTGCTTTAGGACTCGGACACCACTGCGGCCTTTCAACACAATTTCTCTACACCGTAAAACAGATTGGGACAAGGACCAAACACAGGAAAACCGTTCAACACAGGAGGATAATAGGCAGCATTAACTAACAGCCACTTGCAACAAGACCGGACACTCACACAATACTGTAGGTCGATGGTGGAGCTCACTCATACTGTTCAACATGACGATGGACAAACTACACCAGGACATTGTGTGTCTGTGTGCACTGAACTCACCAGGGTTGTGTATTCGGTCGAGTAGTTTGACAGAGCGAGCGCTGACCACGCCACCGACATGGACCAGAAAACCAGGCGGGAAAGTGGTCAACGTGAAGAACGGGAACTCCTGCTGATAAAAGACAAGCTCGGTCACTTACCGTAGAGGAAAACACGCTCTGGACTTTTCCTGTGTATTTTTGCTCATAATGTTTTGAGCCTTATCATGTTTAATTGTTTTTGTCATGATTTTATGTTCATAATGTCCCATTGTCTGAATCCAAATATACTGTTTTGGCTAGCTTGGAGTAGAACAGGTTGTTTTTAGTTTTTAATCCTTTTCTGATATAATTGATACAAGACCAATAATCAATCTACAACAAAATATCAAATAAAGTGTGTTAAAAAATATTTTTTTTATACAAATCGGTGAGCCTACATAAGAAAAAAAAAAAATATATATTTATTTATTTTTTTACATCTAAACCTTTTAAAAGTGCTACAGGCAAGAATAATTGTCCTTCACACTTAAGATTAGGACGTCTCTGGGTGTAAGGCTGATTAAATACACCTGTTTTTCCTCAAGTTCCAAACGCTGGCTTAACTGATGTGTATCTGACACGTGACTAGTGCTGGGATATGTGCAAACATGCAGCAAGGATCGGATGTGATGGTGTTCTCCATGCAAGGTTCCCTCAGGATTCTCCACTTGTTCCATTGCAGCACTTGCATTTGTGGACTTTAGAGTGTTTCAAATAGATCTGGAAGTGATTGTCAAAGCCTATATGTTGTGAATGACTGACTTAGTGATGGATTCAATCCTTTCAAATCTATACAAATGCATTTTTTTAGGTTTGGATATTAAATTGAAGGGGAACCAACACACACAGACACTCTAGGTTCTGGCTTAGGATCAGGACTGTTTTACATGCTTCTCTGTCCACTAATAGGACAGCTGGTCCTCTTTCTTCAGTTAAATAATGTGATGCTAGTCCAGGCAGTCACTAACAAGACGAACAAGACATACTTGGACTGCCCTGTTAGCATCTTGGTCTTCGTTCTATTTGGAAGTGATGTCCAGCATTACAGAAGACCGGAGGGATGTCGAGATTACTAAACATGCAGGTATATGGGATGAATGGCTTTAGTGGTCAAAAGGTGGGACTACTGTTTGTTTCTTTCTTGTCCAGTACTCCAGAAAGGAAGCCAGAGCTACTAATTTGAATGACAGCTCCTTCCACTCGGAGAAAGGAGGCAAGAATGAGGTGATGAGGTGAGCGTGCTCATTGCCGTTGTTGACACAGGAAACTGAAATCAGACTCAGGAAAGGAAGTCAGAAAAGAGGGAGCCGTTTCGTTTCGAAAATGAGTATCTAGAGGCCACACACACACGCAGAGTCACATGCCCCTTCAAACCGAAAGGGAACACAACTCCTAGCCTCACACCCTCGACTCCACGTGTCTGTGAATCCTTGGGGCGGTGGATGCAAAGCAAAAACAAGGACACCCAAGGATGCCATGTTGCTCAACCGAGTCTGCCCCTCTGGGATCTACAAACCGCAGAGGAGGGACGGGGTAGAAGTTGAATCAGACTGTGTGGTGGTGGCCATCGGCTGGGCAGAGTGTTAGAGGAAAGGTGGAGAGAGAAAGTGTCACACTGATGGGACATACCCTGGTGTTTAACAATAACCCAGAGGAGGATGTTCCCTGAGTAGCACAAGTGGTCAAGAGGACAAAGAAAAGGAACATTATTTGCTCTTACACAGACCCACTTCCCATGAAACAATTAACACCTCACCAGTTTAAATTAACAATCTTTCACAAAAGCTGCTTTTAGACATGAATTCCTGAAAATGTCTGGAAAATTGGGTCTGGACATTTTCCGGAGTTTGCCGTTCACGTATGACGAACGCAGCAGGAGATTGTCAGAGTCAGCCGTGTTTACAACAGCAGGAACATTTTCCGGAACAATCAGGTGAGGGGTGGCGTCTGGGTGTGTGAGTGCTTGCTCGCCGTGAATCTTCCAGAGATTTTCCTGCAGTATCCTCGCATGGGCTGACACAGACAATATCCGGAAATTTTACTACGTTACAAGTTAATGAAAATGTCTGGAGGAACATTTGTGGACATTTGCGCTCTCACAAACAGCCACTCCGGAAATGTTCAGAATAACGTCTGGTCTTCAGTGAATGTCTGAAAGCATTTGAAGAAAGCTATGTGTGCCTTGTGTGCAGACATCCGACACTGATAGACAATGGAAACAGCAGATGAAAACATTAGCCGTGTAATATTGTATTAATTTATACAACCTATTCTGTTCTATTTTTTACTTCTGTTTTCCTATTCAGTAATGTGGCTAGTCAACCAAGGCCCAGTCTGAAACAAAAACGCCATGTAAAATTCAGTCACACTGTAAGATTTGACTTTGTATTTTTCTGTGCATTTCATTTCAATGTCTACACATGAGAAATAGTCAGAGAAGAGAATGTGTGGGTGTGTCACCGTACCCTCTGTTCGAGAGCCGTCTGCGTCTGTTGTCTGAGAAGGGTCTTCAGAGGCCCTGCCTCCTTCCCAACACTGCCCCCACTGCCCATACCTGATGACAGAGGAGACACCGGCTGTAGTTTCATCCCTTTTAATACACAGGTCAGAGGACTAGAAAACCAAGTTAGCCGTTATTAATGTTGTTGTGGCAAAATAAACAGAATTGCTGGAACTGTGCAAAACACCTTAAACTGAGATGAGTAAATAAACTCAGGCAGATCAGCCTCATCCTAAGACTAGCCTACTCTAAACGTTTTCTCTTACTATACTGGACCTAGAATAACTCTGACAAACACACCAAACAACAGGAGAATAAGTCAGAAGTGTTGTTTCACGATTGTTTCTGATATCACCAGTCAAAATGATCCTGGTGTGAAAAGTCCTGCTGCTGAGTCCCCACACAGGAGGAATGCCAAAGCCACACTGTTATCAGGTTCTGGTACTTGGTGACACACAGCAGTCCTACTATACCAGAGGTTGCCAGCAGCAGGTCCTCAGTGAATGACACGTTCTTACTCAGCAAGGTAGAGTCTGATTGGATGGAGAAGATAGGGGGCGGGGTGGTGGCTCTGGGGGCAGAACCGAGACCACAGCCCACTGAGCCAGAACCAGGAAGGGACAGATTGTCTGTGGAGAGGGTGGGGGAGCTGGGGCAGAGGAAGATCCCAGGCCTGCATCTCACTGGCTGGGGCTCCTCTGTCCAGCAGATATAATACACACGGGGGATGCAAAGAGGAAAAACAGATATATTGAGAATGGACAGGCATGGCAATGAGGAGTGGGCAGAAACACAAAAAACCAAGGAGGGGTTAGAAGGATGTGATGGAAGAAAAAGTGGACACAAGCCTTGGGGAATAATGTGTACAAAGTAGGGATGCCTCTTTTTTTATACACTAGATCGGTATTGGCGTTGATACCGTCCTTATTTAGTGGATCAAGTATCGCACATGATGTGACTGATCAAAATGAAATATAGTTCTTATGTCAGTGTCATTAAAAGTACCTTTTTTTCTCCCTGTAACATTAATTTACTTATGGCAGACCACCAATTTAGTATTTTGTTTCACAGCATCTCCGACCTCCCCTTCCCTCATATAAAAGAAGATTCTTTGATTTCTTCAGAAGGAGATAAACATATTTTTAAATTTGATTAAAAGAGACCACTGGTCTCAACTCATTAATTGATGTAGGCAGATATTCTAAGTCGAAGGATAAAAGTTGCGCAGGAAGGCAAGTTATAACAAATTGAACTGAGATAATGAAGAAATGGGGGACAGAGGAGAAAAGAGAGAGAGAGAGAAGAAAATAGGAGACTAAACAGTGGTGGTAGAGAAGAGGAAACAAGAGAAAGAAAGAGGAGTGGGAACAAGGAGGAAGAAAGTGGGCTGCAGGTCCCCTCCTGAAGGGTTAGCAGAATAGCGCTGGTTCTTCAGGCTATGTGGCATTCATGCTCCACTCTGTTAATGTGTGCACAAGTTGTCCTTGTGTTTTACAAAGCATACCTTGTCCTCAATGATTAACCATTATGGCTGCTAATGAAGACCTTAGATCAACAACAGCCCCTCATGAGACTCAGTGCTTCAATTAAAAGACCACATCAACAGGGAAACAGAACTAAAACAGACATCTGGTGTGTCTTCGCATTGTTATACCTATGTTTGAAGAAAAAAAAAAAAAATTAGAAGCTGTCTAGAATGTAATTTTTCAATACTGTGAAGCAAGAAGACACACCAGGCTGCTGAGGACAAGTGGGAGGATGGAACACAGAAAAATAAAAATATACAATACTATTCACAGTAATTAAACGTTAAACTCAACCAAGAGAAAATGAAAAAAGAAAGAATTAAAAAATCTACAAAAATTCAAAACCACCCACCAGAGTAGCACCAAAATGAGTTGTAGGGGAGGAGAGGGATGACAACGGGAAAGCGGGGACAGGGCCAAGTGGTTCTTACCCGTCTTGGGCGTCAAACTGAGGTCTGTGTCTGATGATGAGGACTGGCGGCTGCATGGCTTGGAGGGAGAGAAGGGGGGAGGAGAGGAGGAGGAGGTGGGTAGGGCTCTGAAAGGGGTAGGTGGGCCGGAGAAGGAGGGCAGATCCTCACCAAATACCGGCCTGCCAGGAGAACATGACACACACACACCCACGTCAGTCACCACCTCACCCTCCGAGCGTTTGTGTGTGCATATATTGGAATGGGTCAGTGTTGAATTTTTCTTATCTGCGATTTTGTTTTGTCTAGGTGAGGCGAGTGTGAGGTGCTACAGATGGCAGAAGAACAAAAAAGCAAGCATGGAAAGCAAAAAAAAAAAAGTGTTAACACCAAGAAACACACACGTTAAACTATAACAAAAGCAACGTGGAAAAAACACAAGGGACAGATTCAACAGAGGATGGCGAGCTGAAGCATGTGTCCCAGTAAAGTGAAGCAAAGGTCAGGTGACTGTAGGGAGATCACAGGCTCTTCCTCAGGGCTAAAGCCCCATCACTTTTTTGTTGCAAACAGCCAATCAAAATAAAGAACTATTCAGCCTGCAAAGTGACACCCCACCCTCTATCGTGGGGAAAAAGATAGGTGGAGGGATTTGAGACTAGTATCAATATCTGGGATTTTTCCTAATAAAGGTGTAGGGGTGTGCCTTCCTTGTTTGTCTTGATTCCTCTGTCTATGACATTTGTTGCTACGGCGAGGCTGTCAAACTATCCAGACTACAGCAAAAAAATACATTCACTATTTTTCTTCCATATAAACAGCAACATCTACTTCTCTTTGCAAGTTGAACTTCCTTTCTGTCTTCTGTATCTATTGCCGTCCCTGGCACTGCGTACCAGTAAAGATGAGTGTGGGAACAGAGACAGAGAAGTTCTGGGACAGTCTCTGGGAGCTGCAGGCCGAATGCACTGGGCTGTTGTGGGTGGAGCGGCATCCGTGGGCAAGGGGAGACCTGGGCCAACCAGCACGCAGAGAGAAAGGAGGACGGAGGAGCAATTTTTGAACACAAGCAGTGAGAAACGTCCCGATCCGAATGTAGCCAGAGAGCGAAGAGAGGAAGAAAAAAATGCACACAACAACTGACAACACACCATTGCGACAAGAGACAAAATAGGAAAAGAACGGAAAAAGAGGGTTTCTTTTTACTCTCTCTCCTTGCCACTGGTATTCCATTTAAAGCCAAGTGAAAGCAGAGGGAAATTCATGCTTAACTCTCAGCTAAAGCCCCCAGTCTCACACAAACATACACAGCAGGGATGCAAACACAGCAGAAAAAGGTCCAAACAGGCCCAAACGTGTACATCGACCGGAAATTAAAAGAGCAACAACATTGACAATGGCAAAGTGAGCAAAAATACTCAACATTTGATTGTTTCAGCTTCTCGAATGTTACAATTTGCTGCTTTTCTCAGTTTTACATGAATGTCAAATGTCTAATCTTTGGGATTGGACTGTATGTCAGACACAGCAAACCATCTGAAGATCTGAACTCATTCTGGGTTTGTTATAGGCACATCTCATTATTTTCTGACCTTAAATCATTTATTTAGTGTTTTCTTCTTCTTCTTTTTAAACTTAATTCTTACCAGGGTCAATTTAGTAAATAACCCGTTTTCTTATTGAAGTCACTCAAGTAATGCCATTAAAGCCAAAAGGTGTTTATATCCCTGATACACACCATCTGAAACTGACACTGACACACAGATAAAACAGTATAAATGCGAATAAGAGCATGCACTCAATTGTAGTTAAGCTTGCAGTAACAGGATGAAAACACCAGGGTTAGGACAAACAGAACAAAGTGAAGGAACACACTATTAAAAGGCTGAGCAGAACAGAACTAGATACTCACTAAAAGCACTAGAACATACAGAGGCAGAGCAAGAAGCCAAGCAAGAGCAGACAAGGGAGGGGGGGTTAGGATGATTGTGTGTGTACTGTACATGTGTGTCTGTGTGTCTCAGGTTATGTCATGTGATGTTAGTTTCATGTTGCAACTCATCATCACACAAAAGACAACACAGACTATAAAGGAGATTCAAAGATACTGAGACACACACACAGGAGTAACAGTGAGACCATACAGGGACTAACATACAGTACATTTCGTCCACACAATATCTCTCTCATGCACACAACTCATCGTCTTTCCCCAATTCTCACAAACTACATTCGCAGTGACATATAAAAAGAGGCAGGGTCCATGCATGTGTTATAGGTTCATACTCACTCCTTTCCATCCTTAGAAGGGGAATTGCAGGCATTAGAAGCAGGGGCCGTGTAAGGGTGCACGTGTGTGTTGGTGTTGGGGGCACTTCCAGAGGTGAGTTTGTCCAGTGTGCAGGCAGTACCTATGGCACGGACCACCAGGCCAGACTCTCCCTCCAGATCAAAACACTGCAAGTAGCCCACCACTGTATTCCCGCCCATCTCCAGTACCTTAAGCCCTATTTTCCTCTGCAACTCTCCTAAAGGAGGGATAACACACAGCCACATAACCAAGAGAGGATGAAAACTGGGGTGAGGTGGGGTAGGGGAGGCTATGAATTCCTCTTCCTCCACATACAACTTAAAAAAGAGGATCACGTTGAATATTCTTACCAGACATAAGAGAGATGAGCCTCTGACGAGCCTCATTGGAAGCCCGAGGAGTTCTAATGCGGTCGATCCACTGGTATTCTGGATCTTCATTAACCACCAGTTCCTCCACAAAGCCATGAACCATCGCCACCCGGTAGCACCGAGGAATGGATGTGGCTATCATACACAATTAAATGAAAATTACACAGAGTGAAAAGATTTAAAATTCATTCGGGTAAAAAAATCATTCTGGCCTTATCTTCAGTCATTATTCTATTTTAAGCACATATTCCCAAGTGACACTTCCTTGTTTACAGATAACCCCTGTTCTGTTGGATCATGAGACATGCCTGACAAAAAAATACCCACCAAGTTACCCACTACCCTATGTGCTGTCAATCCACATTTTATGCATACAAGTTATGTCTAATAATGTATGTATAAGAATGTAAGCAAACAACTGAGAGCCAAAAGTCAAGTCAGACATACTGCAGAAGAACTTAACCCCGCAGGACGACTGTCTGAAGCGGTTCAAATCATTGAAGAGCTCCACTTTGACAAGGACATTGATCTCCCCTCGAATACCTGAGAGCAAATAATATAACAGAAAGACATGATAATAAGAAATAAACACAAGCAATGTCATTATCATGGTCATATTAGTGATTCGTCATACCATGGATGGTGTCATAGATGGGAAACCAGCCGGAGATGACAGAGGCAGCCTCACTGCACAGCAGTGGGTCAATGTCAATGTAAACCTTCCCTATCGCATCATTAGCACTGTACGTGTCATGGTCCAACACTGTGATCTGCAACGGTTCATCCTGTAGGTCTTCATCATCAACCTAGACATCAACAGGAGGACAAGGAAAGAAGACGCAAGGGAACAGATGTCTCAACAACATTGCGTGATACTTTACAACTGCCCGTTGTGTTCAAAGAGAAGCTTACAGGGATTTTACCTCAAATTTGAACCATTCCGAGTTCCACTGTGGATTCAGGGATTTGGGAAATACATCAGTTTTGAACGTTGTGTTTCCAAACTTAACCTGTGAAATGAGAAGGCAACAGGGGGGGGGGACACATCCTTTAAGTGCACTATTTACTTTCTTAGAGAATTCACAAACACACTCCAATCGAATGCAGAGTGTATACTGTCATTAAAATAAAATGAGTTTAAAAAAACCCTGGTGGCTCGAGCAGCTTCACTCACCTCTACAAACGCGTCAGTGAGGTCACTGGCTCGGTCCATCACAGGCAAGTGGCGCCCTGCCACTATTTTGGCCTTCAGCTTCCCGGGCATGATTCAGATTGAATTTTATCTAGAAACAAACAATAACTTGCTGTGGTCAACGCTGCTGTCAACGACCACAACAACAACAACGACGATGACGACGACAACTACGACCCCCCTCATGACATGGGCATGTGCTGTTGACAGTGTGGAGAGAGACCATTATTTTTGGCTAACGAGCTAGCTTCACTCAGCTAACACTTCAGGCTTAACTTCCGCCAGCTGATCGACCGGTTCAAGGTGATCTGTCGGACTGTCTACTACGTTTATAAACACCACATCGACTGACACTTAGTTAGCCACGATGACGTCAGCAAAGCCATGCTAGCAAGTGAAAGCCACTTGGTGGTAACTGCATTGCAGCGGCGGGCACGATCTCTTTAGCTCTACCTGATCGGCCATGTTCTACAAATGACACTGCAAAGCCGCCCCCCAATGTGACAATAGCATTGTCCCGCTGCTCGCGGAGCAGCAAACGCTATCATCCTTACCCGGTGCTACGGTATCAACGGACGGCTGTCAGGGCGACAGCAGGCTCGCTACTCGAACATTCGTGTTGACAGCCCGCCGCTCATCTGACCTCCGTGTCTCTCCCATTACACGAGACGTCGGTTACCACTGCACCAGCCGGGAAAGTGTCCTTTAAGATAAAACAAATATATATATAAATATATATGTATTCACCAGCTGATACTACGGGTAATAAATACTGTTACTACCGAACAGGCGATGCTAACGCCGACTCACTGATTCATTACACATGCCGCAGGTTAGCAGCTAGCTTGGTCGCGACACAGCCCCGTGGTGAATGGATTGTCAACGTTTGGCGTGCGCCGCATTCAGGGCACCTCGTAAACTCGTATTTTACGGGTAATACTTGACGCTGGTATTACCTAGTTGGGGGGGGGGGGGGGGGGGGGGGGGGACAAAAGAGAACCTTTTTAAAAATTACTTTCATCCTTAAAAAAGTTAGAAAATAATACACATTAACATACCAAGCAAGACAAGTAGATTCTTATCGATTCGCTGACTTTTAAGTAGTTACGCCATTGAATAAACACTGTATTCTGATAGTACGTAAAGGCAGCGTCAGGGTTAGTCTTGGACATGCGCGTTGTGGTCAGTTAAGTAGGGCTAGTTACACACCTTAGTCACCTGTGTTGTAAGATTAACTGTGTTATGTTAATGTGTATTTTGGTCAGTTTAACTTTTGTCTGATGCAACATGTTTCATTACAATTGTATTTTTTTAATTATTAAACCTTTATGACAGTAAAGACAACAGCTACACCTTAGCAGAAGTGGTTAAGTCTGGAGATTTTGTCACTTTTTGCTTCTGTCAAAAACACCAAAACCCGAACTGAATCTACTACTATACCGTTAATTTGGCCAAGGAAACTATTAAAAACCACACTGTTGAACTTACACAAATTTAAGCCAAGATAAAATAATCCTTTATAAGTCCCACTATGGGGAAATGTGACGTGTTACTTGTTTTTTTTCTTTACTTATATTTTTTCTTTTACTCTCTAAAGAAATCTGAATGTCAGAATTGTGTGTGCGTGTTTGTGTGTGACTGTGTGCGTGCGTGCGTGTGTGTGTGACCAATAGATAATTTCTGTCTGAGAGGTGGGAGTTGTCACAACGCCTGAAACTGGATAAGCTGTAAAAAAAAAAAAAAAAAAAAAAGAGAAGACATCTCACTGTGTCCTTATGTCTGGGTACCTCAGGTGTCATTGTGAATTTGCTGCTCATATGAGGATGGACACTTGCCGCTGCATCTTTCACTTTTTAAACCAGAATAATTAGTAGAGTAATTCATCATCCCAATTGTGGATCTTAAGTGCACAAGTCTCACGTATAAGAACCAACTGCAGTTATATACCATTGTGTATCTTACTCTTGTATTGTATGGTACATAGTGAAGGTCATTTTCTTCAAAATCTTCAAATCATTGGACTTATTTTTTTCTCTTTTATTATTTTTTCTTTCTCTACAGGGTTCAACAATGTCAGATGAGTAAGTTCTGTCATCACACAATTTAAACAGATTTTTTTCCAAGTGTTTTTATTTGCTGAGCATCTCATCATCAGGATAATAACTGTTAGTTTTGTTCCGTATCTCCGATTTCTCTTGTCCAACAAACTTCCCATGGCAATCCCAGTAATGTAAGTTACAGCCTGCATGTCTTCCCATGCTATCTCACCTAAATAAATGGGAATAACAATTATAATCTTGTGTTTAATGTCGCTTTAAAGAGCTGGAGCCCGAGAAAGCTGCAAGAGAGGAAGAGAAGGTTCGATATCTGGAAGAGAAGCTTGCACCGCTGCAGATGACTGCTTTAAATGTGGATGACCTGCAGGTGAGTCACACACGAAACATAGCAGATTGTTACCATGAATCTTAACACAAAAGATGCACATGAACATTTGTATTTGCGTTTGCTGTTATTGTGTAGAATCTCTGCAAGCAGATTAACGCAAAGATTGACACGGTGGACTAGGAGCGGTACGACTGTGAGGTCAAAGTCATCAAGAACTACAGAGATGTATGATTTCAACACGCACCCCATTTGAGTAGATTGATAGATAGATAGATCTTTTTAATGACCGAACAGCCAATCTTTTCACCATCTTCAGATCCATGAGTTGAAGCTAAAGGTGCAGGATCTTGGAGGAAAGTTTAAGAAACCAGCTCTGAGGAAGGTGAGAGTATCAGCAGATGAGATGATGAAAGCTCTGTTTGGGTCCAAAAATAAGGAATCCATGGACCTGAGGGCAAACTTCAAATCTGTGAAGAAAGAGGACATTAAACAAGAGAAGGTACAGTATGCCTACACAACCAAGTGTTTAGCATCCTTTTCCGACCCTGCAAATAATCTAATGATGGGTTTTGCGAACTTTAGGAGCTGACCAATGAGATGGGCGACTGGCGTAAGAATGTGGAAGCCATGTCTGGTATGGAGGGCCGGAAGAAGATGTTTGATGCAGCTGGAGGTGGACAATAAAAAAAACAAACTCCTTTAGTGCACCCAACACTGCATGCTAAGGAGTATAGGATTAACTAAATACATTTAATGCATAAAAACAAGGGAAACAAATGAAGAAAATTAGGTTTTTAAAAACAGAAAAGAAAAACCTGTCTGAAAGGCTGTGATGAAAAAACTTGTGCTGCTTTTGCAGAACAATACTTTCATGTCAGTCCAGTTTTTAATCTGTTATCAAGTATTTCATTTGTAAATATAGCCACATGAATACACAGTATATTACTACCTGATATTGATGTGTAAAAATACAATATTTGTTAATATTGCCTCACCTATTCTACACACATTAAACTGTAACTAAATACTGCAGCACATTCAATTTATATAGTCAGTTCTTTCCGTTTGATTGGTATGACTTAAATAAGGTGTATTATGCATGTTCAGTATTCATTGACGGTGTCCTTTAATAAAGTGTTGCTTGTCTCCACTAAGCTTGGTCATTGACTCACAGTGACAAAGCCCCAGAGATATTTTTTTGTCTGAGCAAGGATATATTTAGCCTCATCCTCTTGACTGGAATGAATTCCTTCAAAATAACACACACACACACACACACACACACACACACACACACACACACACACACACACACACACACACACACACACACACACACACACACACACACACACACACACACACACACACACACACACACACACGAACATATATAGTTTGGCTAAACCAAATAATACACAAGGGGGAATACAAGATGGATGCCAAATACAACTCTAAATCCAAACACTCCCCCATGATATGGCAGCCTATGGTTTAGACCAATCAGCTGTTGTCAGCATTTAAGTGTGCTCAGCCCTCAGCCACACCTTTTGCAGAACCAGGAAGAGAGCTCCCATACTCACGGTAACTCCAAAACAAAGAAACATAGGATTAATATAACAGGCTAGGACAAATAAATATTGCAAAGAAATAAAGCATAATGTTAATAAATTAAATGTGGTGGAACGGAAATGAAATGAAACTGTGTGGCAAACAAAAGAAATGAGAAATAAATGGAAACATTTGTGAGCAGCAAACTAGGGTCAGGTGAGTATTGGAGTCATATTACCATATGTCCGTTGCCATCATGCAACATTACCCTGTATTGCCATGCAAATTATTAAAATGTGAGGTTTATACCCGAAAATTGTGACCTGCAAAATTAAGATAAACAAGCTTTGCATAACATCTGCAGGTGTTTTTTTCAGTTAGACCACTAATTGTTTAGCATTGTGCAGCTATTCAAAATAGTATACAGAATGCAACAAAAAAAGGCAACATTAACTTTTTTTTATTTTAACCCTCAGATTTGTCAAAGCAGCATTAAAAGAAAAAAAATTGTCTTGAGAAAACATACTGACCCGTACAATAAGGTAGAGGTTAACCACCAAGCAATGAGAGGGATGAGCTGTATATATAAAAACACCAAGGTATAAGAGATGAAACCAGAAACCAAATTATTAAAACTTCACTGCTTTGGTACAAGTGAGAGAGAGAGAAAAAAAACTTTACACATCTCTTGGCATAAAACCATCAAAGTCTGGCATCAGTCCCGAACACTTATTTTTTATTGCCCTAAATGAGAAGTGAGATGGTTCAACTAGTATGCCCTTCAAATACATATACACACGAGTCGGTCAAACCGGAATGTGATGTATATATATTTTTATATTTCCCTGTGAAGCTTCATAGACTGAGCAATTGTTCTTTGGAAAAACAAACTCACAATTCATCCAGTAAATTAATAAAAAGAATATAAGATGGTTGCATGGACATAAATCATGGTAAAACTAAGTCTGCACTAACATGGTCATTTAATGTTGTATTTACACAGACATTTTCAATGGGTTGAATGTATAAAAAACCCCACCTGATTTGTGACCTTTCTGCACCACTCAACTTTCAACTATTAGCTGAAAGTTGACTAACTAACTAATCTTTGGAAAGAAATAATAATAATAATAATAATAATAATATATATATATATATATATATATATATAACTCCGTGATGCACAAATATACTCATCTAAATCCTAGTCATTTAAAAAATATATATCTTTCGCTCACTTGAATATTTAATTATTTTACCTCTTAAAAGCTTTCCTGAATTCTCTGTAAAAAACAGCCCCCGAGTACCCGAATAACAAACAAGAGAAGGCACAATAAATATATTAGAGCACAAATAGGGGAAGGCACTCAACAGGCAACACACACCTTTCTCTAAAGTCAGAGTCTGTTTCTAGAAATAACATTAAACACAATTGGAAAAAAGATATCCTCCAAACCCCAATATAATAGAGTTAAACCATAAAAAAATTCTGTGTACCCTAAGCAGAATTTCCAGTCAAATACATGTCATTCTGTCACAAATAAATCCAGTTAAGACTCATGTGATCTTAATGATTGTAGGACACTTTATAGTTTATACATGTGCACTGCCATTTCATTCACACATTGTCTTTGGGATCAGGCTAGTTCTTGGCAGAGAGTAGTGCAGATAATCATGGCCTCAGTGAGCTTCATGGTGCACAGCAGTAAGTTCATATATGATATCATATATAGTCAGAGGCACTCATCAGCCTGCACTGTCTCAGTAATCAAAAGTACCTCCAGTGACATAAACTGGGTTGTATCAGTAGTGTCATCTTAAGTGCTCCTAATTGTCGAGGGTATATTTTTCAGCTCATATTATATTGTTTTATGTCTCTCTTAAAAGTTTTTATTAACATACTTTATACTTCAATTAGTGCACTCTGCAATGGTAATAAATGAATGTATCTATCGGTTTTACTGGGTCCACATGCCACGCTTGGAGTGGAAGTGGTGATAGAAGTTCCTTAGGTAGATCCTGTCCACTTCCAGTCCTGACTTAAGGATCCTAGAGCAGAAAAAGGAGAGTTTGTCCAATTACTTAAATTTCAGGGCTGGTCCTACCTAACATAACAAGCCACAAGGTCTCATAGTATTTAGTGAAACAATATGCAGACTAACACCCTCTAAGTTAATATGACAAACTTTTGAGCTAACAGTTGCTTATTTATACACCCTGCAGATAAGGAGCAACACTGTGACTCTACTTCTAATCACCTTGTTTCGTGTGTGTGTGTGTGTGTGTTCGTGTGTTCGTGTGTTCGTGTGTGCCTATTACCTGAAATGACCCGGACGAATTTCATCGGCAGCCATGATAAGAGTTGTTTTCGGATTTTATTGTTTTTATTTCAATTTCCAACCTTGGTAATGAATAAATATTTTATGTGTTGTCAATGTTTAGCCTAAATGAATCAACCCGCTCAAAGAACACACAGGGCAAAGTAGCCTATAAGATGCACATTTTGTAGTCCATGTGTAGTTTCACCACGGCAGACGCACGTCAAAAACATCTGCCGTCGCATAGAGATTTTGCTCTTTATATTTTTTGGTCTTTGTGATTTTGCTTGACACTCAACCTGCCTTTTGTCTCTTAGGATCCATGCTTCTGAAAACTGACTTTCTGGAGAAACCTCAACCAAACGCCACACGCGACTATTGACCTTCCTTAAAAATAAGGAGGTTATAATGTGTACTTTTTGTTGTTAGAGAAATGTGGAGTCAAATGTATTGGTCATTTTGGAGGCTCCAGTCTGTGGTGGTATTGAAATGTATTACATTTCACAGAGATGGGTTTCTCACCTATAGGATTTATTGCAGAGCTGTTGCATTAGACTGCACTCTTTTCAGCAAGGTTTATCAAATTAATTGGCAATTGAGAGAGATTGTATTTTGCCAGTTGTATGAATAAGAACTATATCGACAAGCCACAGCGGGGACTAGACTTAAGGTTGATTTTTCGAATAAAAGTTAAAGGAAAGAAAAAAAATAGCCAATAGGGGAAATACAATGAATGAATTGACTTTTCGTGAGGAACACACCTGTCGAGTAGCTCCCAGTCTTCTCCTCCCCAGCGGTCTTTGTATTCTCTAGTGTTCATTCCTCCCACTGCAATCAGATCTGACTTATAGATTCCAAGTAGACCAAAGCCATTCACCTCCCAGTAACCTGCAACCAGCACATAATCACAAATCTCCATTCAAATTTGATGTTGCCTGCAACCGCACTTATTTCATTCACTTAAAACTTTTGTTTTGCATTGTTTCGTCTTGTGTACAAATGTGCATATGAAAACCCCCCAAAAGGCTTTAAATGGATGTTAAAAACTGTTCATCCAAACCAGACTTTTGTATTTTTCTGAATGAAATTCCTCTTTTTGCCTTTGTCCAAGATATAAATCTACTCTCCTGTCTGAACAAGGACTATTAGCATCTTCTCCTGATCTTTGAACACTGAATTAATAGACGTCTGATGATGACTCAAACCTTTAGTATTATATTGTCTATTTAAAAGAAGTTCTTTTATTAAAAATTTATTTACAACCCTCAAAAGAGCAAAAAGGTATCATCAAAATATAACTAAACATGGATGTGTCTGTGTCTACCGTTGGCATCCCAGGGTGTCGCCCCGCAGTTCAGTCTCATTACTATGGGAGCAAAGGTCATGTATCCCTCCACACAGTGTTTCCTGATGGTATCGATCATGGACGTAGGGAAGTAGATGTGGAGGTCACACAGAAACACTATACTGTGGTCGTCCTAAAGGGAGAATTAGAGAGGAAGGAAATTTTTCAAATATTTATTTTTACTGTCTATTCATGTGAGTTGATCTTAATTATTTATTGTAGAGCAATGTTGCCAAACTTACCTTTATGAGGTCGATTCCTGTTTGCAGACCAGCAGAGCGCTCAAAGTTTCCACTCAGTTTCACATAATCGTACCTGATACATTGACACAACAGGCACTGTTATAGCACATGCATATTGTATAACAAAGTTAGCCACAAATTTTCATGGATAACACAAATACAAAACCTGGGAAGTGAGGATTTCTCTAGAGCCTTCTTCACGTCCATGTCACTGCTGTTGTAGTCTGTGATAATGAGGTTGAAGTTGGTATCTCCAGTTTCTTTGTACAGTCTCTCCATGTCAGCAATCAGCATATGCACCCATCGAGCCTGGTTTTTCACTGATACGGATGCAAACAGGCAGATGGACAAAAAATGTCTTAAAAATCACAGCAGTCGGCTCACTAAAAGTGTCTATTAGCGAGCAGACAAGTGTGTCAGTACTGATAATCGCATGCAGAAGTTTTACAAATTTCTCAACACCTTAACACGTCATCCTAACGTAGTACAGCAACAAATAGCAATTCAAGAAATAAAGCCTGAAAGAGGTGTACGCACATTCCAATGTTTAATCAGGTGCATTGTCATCTAACTATAAAGTGAGGAATCTCTGTCTTTCTGAGGAGTCTGTGCCTTTCTGTATGTGGCTCAGGAAGTGAAAAAGCAGCAAGCAGAAATACCACAAGCCCAAAAAATTGGCCTGTTCCAAACACTGCACTAGTAAAGGCAAAGACAACAAGAAAACGTGACCATCACACTGCAGTGAAGCCCCTATAAAGAGATTTGTTGAGTACAAGTATAATGTTTTGACACATTTTAATCAAGAAATATTAAGAATCACATCTAATGAGGGCAAAATGTAGAATAACATTGCTTTGCTCAATTAATCACTCTAGGAGCATTAAAACGGTGCATGAACACTTTCCTAAATACTGTTTAAAAATGACAAAAAAAAAAAATCATCTTAAAAGAAACTCATAACCAAAGCTGTCAAATAAATGTAATGAGTTATAAAGTACAATATTTCCTTCTGAAACGTTCCTTAAAATTGTACTTGAGCACAGCCCTTGAGTTAATGTGCTGAGTTACTCTCCACCATTAAAAAGTGAGCATGGTTAAAGGTGCATGTTCAATACCTGGCACTATGAAGTGGACGGTGGCTTCCGGATTCCAGCGTAGACCCACCGGGTTACACGGCACCGCCTCGGGTTTCTTCAGCGGAACGTAGACGTAGTGTGACAGACGAAGCTGCTCGCCATTTGCGTTTGTCACCACCAGCTCCAAGAGGTAGCGGCTTCCATTGGCTTTGTCCACACGCTTTACCACATTAACCACTTTCAGCAATGCGAACTGCCTGCAGGGGCAGAGAGTACCAAACACACAGTGACATATCTGCAAATCAATAATGTAGTCTAAGCACATAATTGTACTTAGGGGTTAGGGTTAGAGAAAATCTTAATATGGTATAGGTAATGATACAATAATATAGCAATGATATGGTACACCAGCATTCACTTTTCAGTTAGGTTAGTGGTTCCTATCCCAGGGGTCGGGGACCAATGGAGATGAATTAAGGGAGAACATACAGTATTTATGTTTTGCTTGTGAAATATTGAATAGTTTTATCACCGTAAGTCTGTGAAAATATTTAAATCAAAAAATCTGAGAAAGTAAAATAACTATACTTGTTGAAACTGACCACAACGCGTAGAGAGGGTAGAATAACAGAATTATTCCATATGATGACAAATACCCGTTGTGCTTTTCGTTGAGCTTCTCCATGAAGGCCATGACCACCGGCATAACATCACTGGAGGGGAGCAGCAGGTTGCCAGTGCAGTTGCATCGCAGGTCGATCGCATCTGTACGCTGTGACTGAATGTCGAGGGGGCTGATCTGCACGGTCTGTCTCCATGTAGCCCCAGTGTCAAAGTTGATGTCTTTATGCTGTAGTGGCGCATTGTCCGTTTCCCCAAGGGGTCTCCTGTTATGCATGTCCCTCTTATGTAACCTTGTTAGAGGGCGGGTGTTGTCTCTTTTGATAGCGTTAAACTCTTCTCTGCTAGCTTCTTGCATGTGTACGGACAACAGTTTGCGCCTGTATTTCTGAGCATAATCCTCCAATTTCTCTCCAAAGTCTTGTAAGGGTGTGGTGTATATCTGGTCTGGATCTGGGCCCTCCTCGCCGCTGGTTGATTTAACATCTAGCATTCACCAAGAGTAGAAACAGAAAATTAGGGTGAATTGTGCTGATAATACAAATAACTTATTTATTTATTTTTTAGAAAAGGTGAGAATATACCTCTGCCAATTTTATTTCTTTCCAGTGATTCAGGAGTCTCTATTTGAAGGTAACTAGAGAAACAGCAGCCAGAGATAACAAGGCAAAAATAAATGATGCAGTTAATTTGCGTGGTGTTCTCAGATGACACGAAAAAACACTTGTCTTCTGCTGGGAGAAAGATTCTCAGCAGATTAAAGAGAAAAGCACCCTCTATTGATGATGCTGTAAGACTAACTCTGTTTTACTGTACTGTAAGCAGACCATGAGTTTATCATTCACCTCCTGAATCCCATTTAATAAAGAATATCACAATGTGTCTTACTACACATGGTTATATAACTTATTGGAAATGTTTATCCCCAGAAGTCTCACGTCTTTATGTTCTTGGGATAGAAGCAGCTGCTCTCTGTCTCCATGTGTGTCAGTCGGGTGTAGTCATTGGGGTAGACGTAGGACATGTGAACCTGGCGAGGTGAAATGATATGACATGCTGTTAAAGTTATGAGAGCTTAATGTTTGCAGTAATGATTCATGAGGTTTTCTTTGGTAAGGCTTATGCCGTCATTTCCTGGAGAACCGGACAGGTGTGTGCAGAGCTTTCATATTGAAATACTTCCCAAATAAAATATGCACTCATTTATAGGACATATTTCAGCTTTTGGGCAAATACACTAATTAGCTCCCTTGCTGTGACCTCAATAACGATCTCATTTGTGTTTGTTTAATGAATACTTTTTTGTTTGTTCAATCCGTCGTTGCCATGAGGTTGCCAGGCAATCAGCAGAAACCCAGAGGAAGTCAAGAACAACAAATAATGAGACTTTGATAACGGAGGTTGTAGAATTTTTCTAATTGGTGCAGCGTGCCTTGATTCCCTTTTTATCTTGTCCTCCAGAGATTTTTTAAAATACAACTGTGACAATTTAAATTCCTCTCAACAAACAATGACCTGGACCTCAACCAACAGTAATTTAACTTAAGTTACATATGAATACATACAAATTGCAGTCCTTGGTAGCGGGCCAGAGGATACCCTTTTATTGTGTAGCTGGGTTTGTAGGTGCAGTCAGGCAAAACACCTTCTAGTAAGTTGCTGTTAATCAAAGACACTGCAAACAAAACACAACACAGAGATTACTTTAAGCTTGAATATGAGGAAATATCTTGCAGCCGGGACAGTAGGAATTGTAGATGTGATATATTTGCCAGGCAACAGTGAAAACGGAGCAAGACAGAGGGACATGTCTCACCATTGTAGAGAGTGTCTCGTGTACTCTCCCTCAGCATGTCTACCGCAGCAATGCTTTGTTTTGTATTCTGGTGGCTAGCAGCCGTCTGTGGCACGTGGTCAACATCACCTATTAACAAGGGGAACTCATCTGTGGGGTGAAGCCACAAGTCAACAGAATGAGAGAAGTCCTCTCCATTTGAGATGACAAAGTTTGAGGGTCCTTGCAGAATACTAAAGGCAACAATTTTTTAATTGTGCGACACTGTGGTGGAGATGTACTCTGAGGTCTAGACTAGTGAAGATTCACTGTTATATCTTTTCAGGCAGCAGGAATGATGAGTAGGCTTATGTGTACTTGCCAAAATAGAGGGAGATGTGCTCGGACTGAATAACCATGAACTTGACATCTTTGTCCCGGAGCTGCCACTGTGTGGAAAAACAAACAAAGAACTGCATCTCTCTTCTGACCTTTTTTCTTCTTTAATCTGCACATTGCACATAAAATCATCACAGACATGATGTGGATGCTGGAATCAATTAAACGGGATGAGAAGTCTGTGCTATATTGGGATACTTACTGCCACCTCCACATGGTCTATCCCGTTGTAGTTCTGCTTGTGGATAACTTCAAAAAAATACCTAATCTGAGCAGAAAGCCTGTCAGACAGTGAAATACAGACATATCAGACACAACCCCAACAGTTTCTCAAAAGCAACAAAGACACATAGCTTCAAGTACAGGATCTGTGTAAGTATAGTTGGCCGACTTGGCTGCACAGTTGTCACGCCAGAGACCCAGGTATTTGATTTCCTCCACTGTTTCGAGTGGTATCCCATCAAGGAAATTTATCAGCCAATTTTTGGTTAGATGTGACAATCTGAGCTGATTTGTGGTAGATCATTGATACAAATAGAAAATAACAATGGTCCAAGGGAGGAACCTTGAGGAACACCCTTTTCAATGATTGTAAAATGTAATTGACTGCCCTGATAAGAGACACTGACATCTGTGGTGATGATATGAGTTTAAGAGTAAAGAGTCTTTTGAAACAAAGAAGTTTTTCTAGGAGATGGTAGTGATCAACCATATACCAAGTCAGTGTTGATATTAAATGCTGATACACATCTTCTGTTATTGGTGTCAACTCAAACCGGTCTATTAGACTGATTAGAAAGCCTTTAAAACTGCCTGTAATCCTCACCCACACTGTATGACAAATCTTTCCATCGTGATACCAAAAAGGCTAGGTAATTATTAGAAGCAGTCATCTTAATTTTTTTTTTCAAGCTTTACCTCAGTTTTTACCATGTCAACATTTCTGGTTGGATTGTCAGAAGATTTTTACATCTATTTGAGATAAGACGTTCTTATGTTGAGGCATCCGTTTTGGTGCGGTTAAAGGGACACTGCTGAAATGGAGTCTTGCAACTCCAGAGATACAGGGGACATGTAAGAGACAAATTAAATTAAGTTTATATTGCTGAAGCAGAAGCTGCAATAGCTTTACTTTGGGTCCCATGTATAGATCAAGCTGCATCCAACAATTCCCCCTGAGCAACTTTTCACAGGCTGAGTTGTTCTCCCCATGATGAGTAAACTGAACCTTGTTTGTAAAATCAGTGGAGAATCCATGAAGGTTTTGATCTATTTTTCATCACACGGTCTAACTATTAGCAATGAAATCATAATAACTTTTTAGCAAAATTTGGGACAGATTTGGCTCCTTTTGTCCAAATGTGCTAGATGGATTTCTTACGAGAAATCCAGCTGCCTTGCAAGGTTATAACTACTTCTATTGAGACATTTCTATTGTTTTACACATGCTCGTCTCACTGGTGGTTGAAATGAAAGGGGGTCAACAACTTACATAATGAAGTTATCAAACGGGCTCTGTGACTACCTTCGCTGACAGCATAAAAGCAGAACAAAAATGTGACCAGTTCACTGTTTGTACCAACATAGAATGTTAGGGCTGTGTATGAGGTACATGTTAACGATGGCTGTTGATCTGAAAAAAAACTCACCTTACTGGTCTGGATGTCTGACTAGCATACTTATCGAACTCGCCTGGGGCAGTCCACTCTGTGCCAGACTAGTAAAAGAAAGCGACCAATTATTGAGTCAATGGCAGAAAATGGCACAGATTAAGGCATTATTCTCTCCTGCTTAAGAAGATGACTGACATGATTACCTTTCCGACATATGCCACCAAATTCAAATTGAGGGGCGAGTCATCTGTGCTGAGCCACAATTCAGAGTTGTCACCAGAGCTTATAGCAAAAACAAACTCTCCTGAGAGACAGGGGAGAGAATTAGACAAAGAAATAAGGAGACATACTGAGAGAGACAGAGGTATGTATGACATGCAAGTGTGATAAATAGGTTAAAGTAATAATAATAATAAAATGTAAAAGTATGTGTTGTACCGTCAGCAAATGGATGCAGATAACCAAATATCCTGAGCCCATAGTTGGTCCTCTGAAGAGAGAGGGCCAACTTCTGCACTGTTGTTCTCACCTGAAGAGCGAGGAGACAAAAAAAAAAAAAAAAAGGTAAACATAAAACCCGTTACATTTGCACCTTCAAGTTACCATGTCCTTCTGCACACTACTGATAACTGATTTTACTACTGCACTATTTCCCGTTTTTAATATTTCATGTAAATTCTCTAAATGTATTCTTATTCTCTACATTTTTTGCAATTCGTATATTTAACATCTATTTGTGTAGATATTGTATATATTTTTAAAGTGTGCTGTGTGAAATGTGCTGCTGTTACACCAGAATTTCCCAGCTTGGGATGAATAAAGTAACTATCTATCTATCTAAAAACACAATCAGCCCCGATATTTGTTCAAAGAGGAACTACATCCACAGGCCAGCGTCATGAGTATCTAGCATACGGATGTAGAATGCATCTGTGTGCGTGTGTTTGCATAAGGATTTACTGTATTATGGCCACATAAAACAGCCAGCTGCATTTCAGTCAGCTGAACAATTCCATGTCCTTTAAAGACCATGCATGGTAGTGAGGTAATGATATATGATTTGATATACTGTATGTATGTGATAAGCATAATCTTGATAATGTTGTCTTCTGGTGTAAAACATAAAAAGACATTTCTGCCCAACATCAGCGATCAAAATGAAAATATCTTCATCTTACTTTGTTGGTAGTTAGTGTAAAAGGCAACTGCACAAGTTTTGAGGCCTTTCCCTCAATATTCATTCATGAACTACAAGTTAAGAATGTTTCAAAAAAGCTATGACACAAAGACATACAGTGAAGACTAAAAAAAAAAAGTCTACAGCCATGCTAGCAGCCCTGTGAGGCGGTATAACGACACGCTGGTGCTTTCTCAAGCTACATGTAAATGCTATTGTCATTTCACTATAATAATGCAGATAATCGCAGTGTCGCAAAAGCATACTACAATGATAGGAAGGGTTTTAAAAATGCAGCAGAAGCAAACCAGTCAGTAAAGTCTGTTTTTTTTTTTTCAAAGTTTTATTCATCCTGAGTTAGAATTCATGGAAATCCTTCCAATCATGGAAATCCTTCCAATCACAGTTGGGATGTTTTACTCAAAACCACAAAGGAAAACCTCACGGTGACACTGGAAGAAAAGTCAGGGGATCGCTAAAGTCAGTAGGCAATAACCCCTGGGAATGTTGATGTCTGTAAAAAAAAAATATGGCAATCTAACTGACAGTTGATCTACTAAACACAATTAAATCAAAGTCAACAGACGAAGGTTAAGGTGTGACTCACATGAGGATATAGCGGGTAGTGCAGGTTCCTGCGAAGCTCAGCTGTGGAACCGCCACACCAGTCGTCAAACGCGTGCACATTGACCCGTCCCTTATACTGCAGAGAGAGGGGAGAGAGATTGTGCTTGGAGCACACTTTTGTATGGGGGGGGGGATTTAGAACAAAAACGACCACACACACACACACTTTCTTAGATGTTCTTAGTGTGTGTGTGTGTGTGTGTGTGTGTGTGTGTGTGTGTGTGTGTGTGTGTGTGTGTGTGTGTGTGTGTGTGTGTGTGTGTGTGTGTGTGTGTGTGTGTGTGTGTGTACTGACTGGAAGGAAAGAAAAATTGGGAAAAAAAGGTTTCTGATAAGATTAAGCTTTACAGTAAATGAGCTACTCAGACTTACAGTAAGTGACCTTTGTGGATATGGAGGGAGGAGGCAAATTGGCACGTTGATAACTGACAAATGATTATTAGCGACAAAAAGCCTGTGTAGCGCTTTGAGTCAATAGATTATTCCTTTGTCTGTACCTGAGAGGCCGGGTTGGGTTATATTTAACCAGATCTCAAGCGTAATAAAATTAAAACACACACACACACACACACACACACACACACACACACACACACACACACACACACACACACACACACACACACACACACACACACACACACACACACACACACACACACACACACACACACACACACACACACACACACACACACACACACACACACACACACACACACACACACACCTCTGGCTTCCAGGTTTGTGCCATATAGTTGGAGCTCCAAGCAGGTGAATCCTTCTCATACTTAGAGGCTGGTTGGTCACTTCTGACCTGGAAAACACACAAACACACATGAAGGGGCTTACTAGTTTTTCTCAACCCCCACTTACATTGCCTTATTTCCTATCACCACTTATTTTTCCATGTAAAACCCTTACCCATTTGTCAGACATGGCTCTCCACCAGTTGCTGGCCTCTGGGTCAATTTTGCTATCTGAGAAAGAGGGTGAAAACAATCAGAACAGCACAGGGGTGACAGGCAAATACGGACTCCTGTGTAAACAAAAATCTCCTGGACTCTGAAAGAGGATCTCAAAGCTTTTTATCTCTTTATTTAATTTTAATGAGTATGCAGTGTCAATGAATGAACTGTAGTTACTGTGCATTGCTTGTGGATGCAAAGTCTGTCATCACCAGGGTGGAGATCTTTAAAACAGACACACCCTTAACACCTATTGTGAACAATTTTGGCCACACGAGTAATTCTAGAGTGCAGCTTAAGAAAAGCAAGAGCAGAGTATTTTTACACTCGTCCACACCAATCTAGCCTTCCTCCCTACAATTCCCCTTCACAACATTTACCACATCATTGAAAACTCATTTGATTATGTTCCCTTCAGTCATTTAATTTCATCAAATTCAAAATGACAACAACAAAGCGATCGGTAATCACCACGAGGTTACCCACAGGAAAGACCGCAAACTCTGATTATAAGAGCTCAACGCACCATCATAGTTGCACCTTGGCAGAAACGCAAAAAGAGAGCAGCTGTTTTATTATGGTGAAATAATCCAAAACGTATTGAAATCCTCCTTACAGATTCTCCTCATCTTTCCTTGACCTCATGACGTTTTTTTCCATCGGGGTCAAGGAACAGTGGTTAGGTAAGGATATGTCTTTTCTTTATGTCTCTTTTTTTTAACTTTGCAGACAGCTCTCTTTTTAAAGCAGTAGTGTGCCTGGCCTGGGTGTTCACCTGAACAATAAACTGGACTGATCATGCAACTGCACTGTCTTTTTCAGGGACCTGTTATGACTCCGTGATGGCGTCCGCCATTTTCTCTGGAGTGGTCTGCTGGGGCAGCATCATCTAAACTGCTGACAGGAACGACCGATCAGAAGGGCCAGCTCGCTCCGTGGTTACCCCCTTCACCCAGTGGAGGTGGTGGGACAGTTGAGAATGGTAGCTAAGAACGCTATCCATCAGATAGCAAGGCTAACATCAGAGAGGCCAGCAAAGCTTCCTTCCTGCAGCTGTTCCACCAGCACCACTCCCAACAGACAACAAGAACCAACATACAGTTTCACATAATTGTGCAATACTCATTTTCTATCTGTGACTTTTCAATATCTTTTTCATGTGCAACCCTGCTCACACATTTCTTTATTATTTTTTTTAAATGGTCATGTTTATATTATATATTTAACTATGTATTACTTTTACTAATGTCTCTTTTTTCTACCCAACTCGCTGTAACAAGCCAATTCCCCCCCATAGAGGGACTAATGCAGGGTTATCTCACCTCACCCAGCCTCGACTCATCTCATGTGGTACTTGACCCTGACCAAACTCTACACTGAAAGGACAAGGAAGAAAGCAAGGGGTATCCTGGCTGATAGCTAACCATCCTTTCTTCAGCCAGTTTAAGGCTTTCGAGCTTCAGGAGGCACTATAGAGTCCCACTGTCCACTAAAAGTCCTTTTCCACATGAAATAAGTATTCTTAACTCCACAGAGTGAAACCCAATCCACAGCAATGAAAAGAACCTAGGTGGACGTGCCTGTTTCATTAACTGTTCATTGTTTTCACGGTTTTGAATGTTGTTTTTATGTTGCTATGTTAAGTTTTTTGCTGTTACGTTGTCACATGTTTTTAAGAGCCCCGTCTTTCATTGCTGCTCGTATTTTATGATGCCATGCTGTTTCTTGTTCACTGGTGTGCCGAGGTGGTTTACAAAACTGGTGGATATAAAGTTACATAGTATTTGACTCTACTCTTGTCTATGCAAATATACTTTGCACTATATAAACCTAACCCTAATGTCATATCACATGAATCAGAATCTTGCAGGGGTAAAGCATGAGCACAAGAGCAGGACATCCTCTTGTTGCGTTGTAAGCCATTTGAGCACATTCTACAGTTCAACTGAATGAAAGCTTTTAAAAGCTTAGTGACTTATCATAAGCTATTTTATGATACCTTGTGTCACCTCACTTGAGTGCCTGCCGAGGAATGTGTTCATAGGTCCTCTAACGTATCTTGTAACCGGTCACAAGGCTTGTGCTTACACGTCTGGCTTGTTTCAAAGTGTGCATGTATTATTTCTCTACTGTGAGACCGGCATGACTACTACTTTCTGTTTTCGTCTCCATCCATGCCAATCTTGTGAAATTTTGAGGTTGTACTTGGGTGTGAGTGCATTGCAATGGATGGAAAACTAGCAAATAAAGTGAAGGACAGGAAATTTGGGTCTCCTTAGTGTGACAAGACTTCCTTCTAAATGTTAACTGACCTCCCCTCTGTCTCTGGGTGAGGTCGAATTTTCCTTCCTATCTAATATTCCTCGACCTCAGTGGAAAACGCCATGAGGACAAGGAAACGTGTAAAAGAGAACTGATAGGACTTAGAAAACTGTTGCTCAGAGAATCCGACTCCACTTTCACTATACTACGTCATCACGTGATGGCGTTTAATCGGAAACTACAAATCTTCGAAGATGAACTCCAAAAACACAGCGGCTCCTTCGGCATGTTTCAGTGTGTTTTACCACCGTGTGACAGCAGGTGGAACAGTTACTAACATGATGACATGCGTCTCTTCTTGGTGATATTCATTCTCTTCTACTTATTCTACTTTTACTTCGGATTGGATTGGCTACATCCGTGCATGGCGCGTCACGTTAAATATCGCTGCCGCAATGATTTGTGGGGTGTCTATATCTCCTTACTCTCACAAAGGAAGCTCCAGTGTACCCTATGCTTAAGGAGATAGGAAAGGAAGCATTGAAGCTCCTTTCCTATGCATTTAGAGAATCTGAACAGCTCTTATCATGGCTGCTGATCAAATACTTCCGGGTCACGTCAAGATTTAGGAAACTTCCTAAGTAAATTTGAAAATTCGACCTCAACCTCTCTCTAGCTTAACTACCACAGGTGCATTAACCCAAGTGCAATAATTAGGCCCGAGCGCCGACCAGCAGGAGGCTGGCAAAGGGCCTCTTGTTTTTGCTCCGTTTATTATTATTATTCTCTGTCGCGCCTATTCTCTGCTTTTCACTGACTTTGCATGCATTAAAAAAAGTCCCCACAATTTGCAGACTTGCTGGAAAGGCATGTGATACGTTGGGAAATGAATCTTGTGCATAGGTGTGGCAAAATGCCTCGACAGCGCCACCTACAAATTTGCTAAAATTGAGCCCCTCGTTCAGGTTTCACCTACATGGATGAAAGTTGGCTGGCACATTGATCATGTCTAAACACACCTAAAAGTCTGTTGGAGGCATATGCTAATCTTAACAGGAAGTCTGTTATTTTGATTTGAAAGTGACATTTTGGCACTGCTTTTGCCATTTTCATGCGTTATATTTTAATGAACACCCATGTCATCTAAACACCTATGGGATGAAAAGTTTTGTAAGAGGTTGCCGTGAAATTTCGATCCTTAGCCATGAAAAAGGAAGTTGCCCCGCCATCAATACATCTGCATGTCAAAATTGAGCCATGGCCATAACGTAACACAACATTTACATGGTGCACTCAAAGCATTATGTTGTAGTGAAAACCACAACACATACCAACTTCCGACACACCCTGACCTGCACATACACCTGGGCGCGCTTGACACTGGTTTTTACATTTTATGCTCTTGTAATGTCTGTTCTGTGTGAAGGCACCTGTGGACAGCTACTTATTTCGCTGTACTCTGCAAAGAAAATAAAGAAATCTATCTATCAAAGACACGGCACCTTCTATTGAAATGGATGTATACATTTTGATCAAGACCAATTTAATAGTCGTGCTATATCGTCGTGTATAAACAACACTGTTGCTGATACTGTGTGGTGTGGCAATGGAATGTTGTGCAAGGTGTAAGTGCTGCTCCAGGTTTGTACATAAGGTGGATAGTGATTTAAAAACAGCTTTGGAAATAACACTTTTCTTTTCTTATTATTAAATGCGTGGTTTCTTGGGTTGTTTTTTGAGGCTTGTCGCCTAAACTTTTATGATAACTTCTGAAAGTTTATTTCTTGTCTCCCCCCCATAGCAAACAGTTACATGTTTTGATCAAACCGCAGGCTGAATGACGCTTTGATTATATTAAAACAAAACGTACATATTAGATACTTGAGTTAAACCCGTTGTTGCCGTGTCCACTGACTCACCCGCATAACTCGTCCACGGAGTCGCAGAATTCATCTCGTAGTAGACGGTCACAGCCACGACCATCAGGATGGAGCCGCACATAACGATGACGCCGTTGCGCCGCAGTTTCTTCGGGGAGAACACGACAGACATCTCCTCGGCTCCCAGGCGAAACACCTCGTCCCTATTGTGTCAATCGGTGGGGTCAGCCGCTGTGTCCTCGGGAGGGGAGCCCACCCGCCGCTCCGCACCTCCTGCGTCCCAGGTGTCCCCAGTGCGTGTGGCCCCTGGGGGCTCCTCTCATCCCGCGACAAATCCAACCACGACGGGGACAGACGGCGACCTGCCCGGCGCACGACCGAAAACTTTCGAGTTGCCGTTCCAACCTCCAACCGTCTCCTCACGCCCCCTCACACAATTTCATGAAGACAGAGACGAGCTGCCACCGACGGAGAGGAACGCTGCCTTGCCATGGTAATGCGACTGGGGGCGAAACATCATTAATGTGCGAATAAATTAACACACCTGCCGGAAAAACGCGCATATACCCAGGGTGTGATGGTGGCGCAGGGCAGGGCACTGCTGTCGTTGATCACCTGCAACTCGTCCACTAATCACGCTCCTGCTGCCAGTCCAATTGCACACCTGTGACTCATCCACTCATCAAGCTCCTGCAGCCCTGAACAGGCAAGCTTGATATACCTGTATGCTTGAATCCTGCACCGGTCCTTCCTGAATCTCTCTCAAATAAATTCCATATACTGTTGAAAGCCTAACCCTGTCTGAGTTCTGCTTCTGGGTCCTAACCAACTGCGACAGGACACAGGGCCGGTTCTAGCCATTTTGGTGCCCTGCAACACACGGGGTTAAACACCTGTTTATTCGTACTGATCCTGAGTGATCCAACTACCACACATCGAACCCTCACGTTACAATCTTATAATTCATTTTCAGCTGCAGCGACGTTATTTTTGTGCCCGTTGAATTGAAACCTAATTGAAGCTTTATTATTTGTCACGTTACTTTAGACTCCTTTGTACCTGACAGGATCCTGTTGAATGTGACTCTGGTTTCCAGTGATCTGATTGGTCAGTAGTGGGGCTGTTGACAGGTTTTTGATCTCTTATCTGGAACATAACCCGCTCCAGAGCAGGTTAGCCATTCAGCATAAGTAACCATGGTGATTTACACCGATAAGAAGAGAACCGGCTTCGTAGGACGGAAAACACAGAATAAAAGCTTAAGTTACCTCGATAACAGCAAATCCTGCTTTGTAGTACAGGCCCCAGGTCCATCAGTCATAACATGCAGCTCCAATGTCTTTGTGACCTTACTTTGAGATTTAATTGTTAACAGGTTGTCGCAACATTTACAAATACTTATTTGAGTCAGTTTGAAGTGTCATGTATGCAACCTTACATTTATTAATTTTCCCTTATGTTATTTGTAAACTGGGTAACGGTTAGGGTTAGCTAATTACAGTAGGTTTATGTCTTGTATGCATTTGGTTATTTTACTCTGGTATGGGTTATTTGTCTAGTATCAAATAAGCAAAGAACTGCAGCTGCTCTTGGTGAGAAACACCTCTCAGGTGAGTGCTGCTAATATGGGCTAAACCTGATTTACCTCTGTGTCACAAGACATAGTGTGTGTGTGTGTGTGTGTGTGTGTGTGTGTGTGTGTGTGATTTTACCAATGTGGAAGAGCAAGAATATATGGCGGTTGATACAGATACAGTGGCTGCCTGACAAATAAGTTAATGTATGAGAAACACTTGTGAACTTGCCACATTCACCAAATTTTCTCGCAGTTTCAATTTTCTTTCACGTACAGACTAGTCTGTATCAATCAGTAATGGGCTGCATATTTCATTACTTTTAAGCGATTATAGTTAATTATCTGTAGATTACACCTCATAATTATGTTGACTTTTTTTCTGTTTAACGCTGCATCATAAATCGAATCATAACATAATCTGAAATTTATTTATGTGCCTGCTAAACGTCATTGCCCAATGGCCAGAGGAGCGCACATCTCCTCTTTGCCGCAAAATGGTGCAGTTGGCTGCGTCTTGGAGAGGCCTGGCTCGACTTAACAATTGTTAATTGATGCCATGTAATCTATTTTCAGATCATTGACATAAAACTCATTCTTTTCTCCAGGTGGTTGATGTTATGCTTAAACCATGGAATGTGTATAAAAATGGACGTAGTCACTGAGTCCAGAGAGTGAAGCCAATGTGGAAGGGCCTAAAACCTCTATTCTCTCAAATGACATGGGGTGCGGTCAAAATGTCCTTCGTATTCTATTCCTTGACCTCAGTGGAAAATGTCACAAGGTCAAGAAAAGGTGTAGAGGAGGATTCACAGGACTTAGGAAAAGCCAACAGCGCTGCTCAGAGAATCTGACTTGACTTTCACTATACTACGTCATCATGCGATGGGGGATGTTATTGACGTGCGTCTGCCGTGGTGAAACTGTTAATTTCCGAAGATGAACTAGAAAAAACGCAGCGGCTCCATCCAGCATGTTTCAGTGTGTTTTAACACTGTGTGACATCAGATGTAGATGATTCATATGTAACAGTAACTGACATGATGACGTGCGTCTCTTCTGGGTCATACTCATTCTCTTCTACTTCATCTCCTTTTTCTACTTCTACTTCGTTCGTGCATGGCGCGTCACATTAAATATCGCTGCCGCAATGAATTGTGGGGAGTCTATATCTCCTTCCTCTTTGCATAGGAAGGTCCAAGGTCTATGCTAAAGGAGATAGGAAAGGAAAAATCAAAGCTCCTTTCCTATGCATTTAGAGAATCTGAACAGCTCTTATCATGGCTGCCTATCAAATACATCCGGGTCACTTCAACATTTAGGAAACCTCCTAAGCAAATTTGATAATTCGACCTCACCCTGAGTAATCGGTTCTCAAATGCGGCCTGGCCTCTTAGTTCACAATTGTACCTGCGAACAGATCACCCAAGAACAGATGTTAATTACATGTGTGAACAGGGCCCCATCCCCATTCACTTTGTTTTATCATGCACCTGTGGAGGATAATCGGTGCCGGTTCATAATCACACCAGAGAGGGAGAGAGAGGACACATCTGTGATGTAGCCTGGAAGTGATGGTGTTGGGCAGTTGGTCAGCCTGGGACCCAGACAAATTCTGGGAGCTTGTCCACAAGTGATTTCTTCCACAAGTGATTTCTTGACTTGCCGGTCCAATCACAACCAAATGTCTGATATTGGGCGGGGTTTACAAAAAGCCAATGAAGGCTCCCCCGGGTGCACCCTGTCACTTATTGCCTAATCAATATCCACAGGTCCCGCCAGACAAACTCCCCAACGACATCAGTTCCACTCGGCCACAGTAGGTAAACTGATTCCTCAGAGACGGAGCTAGAGGATCAGATCAGATCCGTCCGTCCTCAGGAAAAGGAGAATCTGACCTCCTTACAACTGCAGGTGCACACTGGGTCAAATAATGTGGCCTTTCTAAATGCAGCACTTGTTAGTCTGCAAGATCACATTTCAGATTGGGGTTAAGAAAAATATATTAAAAAAACACTCATGAACTGCTTAATCATGTTGTCAATTAATTAAGAAATATTGCACCGACAGTGAAATTGTGTTTCAAGCTTGATTTATTTGTTAATTTACCAAACTAAAATTTGAGCCAAACTTTTTTTTTCTCCAAAGTTTATAAATTCCAATTGTAGGTTGAGGAGCTACAAATCAATATCTTAGGAAATATGGTTTTCAAATGTAAATTCAAAGATAAACTGATGTGAAAGAGGTAACCTAATCTCTAGACTTTTTTTTAACCAAAGTGTATGAAGCCATTTCACATCATAAAGTAAAATGGCAGGTTGAATCATTGACTCGTGACCTATGTGCAGATCACTATCTAGTCCTTTGTGTTAACCCAGACACACTGGTTCTCCCAGTTATAGATGCAGAAGTCATTCACTGTCTCCCTGACTCAAATGACATTTGGTTTACAAGTAGAAGAGAGGACACTGGAAAAAGATAACAAACAGGTACTGTGTTGTGATGGGAAACAAAAAGCGAGCAAGTCAAGAATGTCAGACGCTCAACTTGTAAGTCGTTTATTATATCCTTCTGTCAGGGCAGGACAGTGACGTTTCCAACAAATACAGATAAACTCAACACACGACCCACAGCCCTGCATTAAAACTGATTCTGATGAGCCGTATATGCACATGATCATATATGTACTTTTTATAGTAAATTAAGACTAAACTGTTTATTACTCGAGCTTGTCCAGGAGAAGCTAATTTAAGGTCCTTTCTACTGTAGCTGCTTTAAAATGCACATATTCCAGTTAAGTAATTGGTTGTATTCATCATTTTGAGAACAATACAGAAATAACGAGCACAATACTTGGGGGGGCGGGGGTAAAAAGTACAAAATCAAAGCAAATGTGAACAGTCCTGTACCCTCTGGGCCACGGGGAGCGCCGTCTTTAGACTAACTCCGACAGCTATTCCAGGAAAAGGTCTAGTTATTCCTCCTATCCACAGTGCTGCTACATTTCTACAATGGGACACGACACTAACATTCAGACACGTCACATCTATGAACACAGCCATCACAACTCCGGGATTTGATCAGAAGGCCCATGAGGAGATGGATTGGATGGATGGCAAAAAAAAGGTGAGAACGGTAAACGATGAAAGGTGGTGCAAGGTGAATGTTCTAGCCCTTGACGGGTGAGTTTGAATTTCTGCACATAGCAGTTAGGATGCACCTTTTTTTCTTTCCCAAAGCGGTGTGAAAACACGTGCACAGTTCAACGCTGTGGATCGAGGGGGTTCAGGGGTGAGGTGGTGGCAATCGATTAATTCATTAAATCCATGTCCCCATGACGTCGGCAGGCGAGTCTCCCACCCACTCAGCTAGCTGCCGTAGCAAGAAGCCCGGACACAAAGAAAGCCAGCGAAGACACGCCCCAAGTCAGTGCTCTTGTGTGACAGTCGTTCTCATACAGACATTTCAAACACACACACACACACACACACACACACACACACACACACACACACACACACACACACACACACACACACACACACACACACACACACACACACACACACACACACACACACACACACACACACACACACACACACACACACACACACACAAACAGCTGAAGTTACAAAAGTCTGAAGTACTGAAGATGAACCGTAATGCAGCCACACCCTCATCTATGCTTTCTCTTCACTCGCAACTTCCTTCTCCCCGTTCTCGACCTCCATCTCATCATTGCCATTCTCCTTGCTCTCACTCTTCGGCTTCACTGCTTCTTTCTGTTCAGGAGGAGAGGAGAGGAAAAACAAAACCAGTAAGTCTCTTTTGACAATCTATAAACATACCTATCCTGCCCTCTTGTGGCTGCTGTGGGAACGATAACCCATCACCTTTGAATCCCTGTCTGCAAATTTCTGGAACATGTTGGCATAGATGAGTTTGTCCTTCTGGTGCTGCTCCTTGATACGTTTCTGACAAAGAGCCAACTGGCAGGATATAATGAAGAGGAGGTTAGACAATTGTCAAAAAACACAACTTTTTTTATTTTCACTGAAATTTTACCAGATATACCTTTATTCAATGACCAGTTTGATGGAAGTTTAAAGATAATTAGTAGTGCTGACAATCCTAAATTGCGATTAATCGCTTTTTTTCTTCTTAAGACTGACGTTTTTAATGTTTTTTTGGATGTTTTTTTTCCCAACAATATCTATTGTTTACTTCCTCTTGGTAAATGATGATTAATTGTTCGCTCTATACAAACTTTCTTAGAAAGTGTGAAACTCTTTGAACGCTGGTTTCTTATGAACTCAGCCCTCATGATGGCAAAAACTAATTAAATAAGGCCCGGGTGGAGAGTTGTTAAAATTCTCCTTCAGGACACATGGCTGTGTTTACCTGGCTCTTGGCAGCCTTGTTGGCAGGATACAGTTGAACAACTCGTTGAAAGTCATCTCTTGCCATGTCAAACTCCTTCATTGCAAACAGCGCCTCTCCCCTTCGGAACAAAGCCTTCTCATTGGATGCATCTAATTCCAGAGCCTAAAATCATTAGTATAATTAAAATGTTTTCAGTATGAAGCCAGATAAATGATCGGCACTTAAGGTGAAACAGTCTACCCATATCAGACATTTGTAAAAATCTTCAGTGTAAGGAAAAAAACCCAAATAGAAGCACTTTCCACACCAACACTAAAAGTTTCTAGTTACTCAACTGATGGTAAACAAATAAACCATATCTTTGGTACCTTGTCACAACTTTCTAGGGCTTGGTTTGGCTCCTGTAGTTTAAGGAAGCACATGGCCAAATTCAAATGTGCAGCCAGCCGCAAAGCTTTTGCTTTCTTCTCGTCCTCCTCCGACAAACCAGATTCATGTTCCAGCCATGACACAATCCTTTTATACTGAACCGATGCCTGCTTGTATTTTCCCTCCTGGGGGGAAAACAAATCACAGCATTACAAAACATGAAAAGGTTTTAATCTGTATAATTTTTTTTAATGCTACATGATTTGTAAATACAAATCCCTATGTGTGCTGTACCTTGAAATACTGTGTTCCCTTCTCTTTAACAATGCTGCTTTGTTCCAGCTTCTCAACCGTGTTCATCTCCCATGATTCTTTGGCCTAAAGACGACAGACATTCATCACTTCTCAGAGGGCAAAACGTTGCTGCACACAACTGATATGTAACTGGCCAAGTAAAGTCAAATGTGTGTTTGCAACACAGTGCCAAGATGTGTTTACCTTCTCGAAAGCAGTCAGCTTAATCTTGTATTGCAGCATTGCGCCACCAGGAATGTTATACTTTGCATTTCCTGCATTCCCAAAGCCGTACCTAAAAACACAAACAATCAAAGACACTTATCATTAAATATTTTAAATTAGGTATATATAGGTCACATTATCTGTTGCAGTTGAAATCAATTCTTGAAAAGCAGGTCTTTTATTTTTTGTCATGTAACGTGTGGTAAATTTGTGTGGAATTAAACACATTTTACTTCCAATGGGTTTGGGGCTGGGGGGTATCAGTGTATATTTATGTTAACCAGCACTGATACATTAAATTAGTGAACAACCGATTGGGCAGTCTAACAAAAAAAAGAAAGAAATCCTAACTTTTGAGGACATCATTACAATAAATCAGAACGTTTTAGCCTTGGTGCACATGATCATACTTGGGCTTGATATTGAAGAGAGCCTCCTCTCCCTCCTCCATAGCCATGATAGCTTTCTCCACTCCAGCTGGCAAGCCAAGACCCTCTCCTTCACCGATTTCAAATTTCAATTCTCTCTCGTCAAACACAGTTCCATCACAGATGCCCTCCACGGTAACTGAAAGGGGGTGAAAAACACTGGGGTTAGCTTTAGCTACAAATCCCACTCTTGACTTCGCCACAAACTTGTTAACATGCAGTTGATTGTCAACTGTGGGGGAGTAGCAACTGATGACAAGTGATGCAGTTTTCAAACTCTAAGACAACATGTTTTGCTTTGTTTTAAAAATGCCTGTAGATTAATTGCAGAAAAGTGAAATCACAAATGTGTATGTAATAAAAATAAATTACAGTAGAGCAGTAATCCTACCATCTGACATAGGTGGTGTATCTCCACTCAAACTGATTACCACAATTGATACATTATTACACAGGGAATCAATAAAGTATGTTTGCATGAAAAGCAACAAAGCCTAAAACTGTTCGAACTATGAATAAAACACTAACCCATATAAATCAAGCGTTAAATCAAATATGCTCATTATATTTAGTAAGACCAAATGATTTCTGTCCTACTATATTCTTAAACTTCAAGGGACTTTAGATCAAAAATTGCATCCCCTTACAAGTGGGTCACTTTGGCATTGCAAGAGCTAGGCCTGTCACGATAATTATGTTATTGACTTATCGAACGATACATGAATATGAACTCAAAACTTTGTATTGACCTCAATAATAGCCATTGTGTCTACATGCTTGTTTGTTGACATAAGAATGAATGTCAACAACAGACAAGCTGCTTCTATCTCTCATCTGTCCAATTAATCAATTACTGGTTTGGTCTATAAAATGTAAGAAAATATAGATTTCTTAGTATTTTTCTAAAAGGCACCATGTCTTCAAATTGCTTGTTTTGTCTGAGGCCTAAACGCAAGTCTAAACTTTGGATAACATTTTTCTCAGCAGCTAAGGACTCGCACGCGCTACGACCAATAGGCCTACACTGCGAGCTCACGATTCAATTTCAAAAATTGGTCTTAAAATTATGATAATATTGTTAATCGCAATAATTTCTGGGACAATATATCGTGCAACAAAAAGTAGTTATTGTTATAGGCCAAGCAATAGCTGAGTCTTGATGTGTTACCTTCAACAGCAGCTCCTTCGTTAGGCTTGGAATAGCCCTGGCCTTTAGTGATGATGCGACGGATGATTCCTCCATCCTCATCCTCAGTTATGTCCTCGCCTCGGAATTCAAACAGTTCCACCTGCAAGTGTTCAGTCATGTAAATTAATGTAGCAAGGGACAGCATGGCGAATTTAACCAAGATATATGATTTTAAAGTAGGTAATGGATACTCATAACAACCTGGCATGACTGAGACTTACCTCAAAAACAAGAGTGGCATTGGGGGGTATCTTGGGTGGGCTGCCTGCAGATCCGTAAGCATACTCTGGCTTACAGACGAGCTGACTCAACTCCCCCACTTTCATTGTGGCTACACCGATGTCCCACGCCTTTATTACCTGACCTAAACACAGAGAAAAAACAATAACGAACATTGGCTGTGCAACGATGGCGGGTCAATATTCATGTTTCAGCTTCATATAAAAACCAACCTTTGCCTAACTCGAAGGAAAACTTCTCTCCTCTGTCTCTGCTCGAGTCAAAATGAGTACCGTCCGTGAGGGTGCCGACATAATGTACAAACACCTTGTCACCAGTCATGGGCAACTCTGTGCCTGTACCTTCCCTTTTCACTAGCTGGAGAGAGAAAAATATGGAAAGACAGGAAGAGAATTTCATCAGAACGACAGGAAATGTATTCAAATGTCACCTCTGCTCCAGGCAGCGTTACACATCTGTATTCTGCCGTCAGGTACTTTGCATCATAAGAGGTGAATGATCAGTGTGTGAGTGTGTGTGTGAGTGTGTGTGTGTGTGTGTGTGTGTGTGTGTGTGTGTGTGTGTGTGTGTGTGCAAACGTCTTTCTGTGGTGGTGGTGGTGATAATAAATGCTGGTGTCGTTAATGGGACTGAGGTGGTTAAACATGTTCTTGTTATTAGGGATGTGATTTTTGGTGGTTGAGGTTAAGGTGGGAAATGCATAATATCAATGACTATTCACATTTATAAAGAGACCAACACACGTGTGTGCATGTGTGAGTGTGTGTGCACGTGTGAGTGTGTGTGTGTGTGTGTATGCGTGTAAATAAATTTGAGTTTGTGTATTAAATGCCACCATTAGCGTTGACAGCTTTTAGCAATTGGTCTGGAAGTGTAACCGGTTTGAGTGGCTCATTATCCGTGTCGTTCATACCACAGTGGTTAAGTTAGCTGCGAGACCAGTGAGAGGAGACACGACAGAAGGCGCCTGGGTGTTGCCAACACTGAAGTTGGCTTGTATTTACTGACAGTGAACACGATAGCCAAGCTAGCAACAGCTAACGTTAGCCTAGTAGTCGAATGAGTAAAAGACGAGCAAACCAGCTAACCACTCCGCCAGCTGGGTCAACACACACACACACACACACACACGCGCACGCAAGCAGACACCAGCGGAACAGTGTCATTCACCTTTAAAACGCCCCCGTCTCTCTTTGGTGTGATGTCCTCTCCCTCCATCGGGATGGCGTGTTGTCCTTCACCCGTCTGCTCCTCTGCAGTCATCGTCAACGAGCAGGTCTCCTCCTCTGAGTCTGACCTGCGGCACAATTCAGAGCGGTGGCGGCTAAAGCTAACTACTGCTCCTCAACCCCCTGCAACATGCAACAACCCCGCAGAAGCTCCCAGCTAGCTCCGCTAAGCTACTTTCTCGGCGCAGTTTATAAATAAAACACGAAGACTCCTGATTAGCCGGACGGAAACTCTGCCCTCGTTGTGCACCAGTCGCACTTGTCCGACCGGGAGAGGAGCTTTCAGCGAGGCTGCTTCGAGTCCACGTTGTCTCGGCAGTCTGGGATTTGACAAACGCTCGAAGAAGGACAGAGAACTTTCCAGACAGTCTAGCTGCGACCAGGGGGTGACGAATCCGGGTCGGTGTCCTTACTTATTCACACATGCCTCTTCCGTAAAGGCGGTGCGTGTGAACAAAGGGCAGAGTAGGGGCACACTTTATGATACAGTGTTCAGTTAAATTGATAAGTTACACTGCAATGAGTTCAGATCGTCTGTAATAACCTATCAGTCCCGCGGAGTTGGACAAAAATAGGGCAGGTCTGTGCATAACCCCCGTCCCCGCAAGCACTACGTTATAGTAAAACACGCGCTCCTCATTGTATCTCGCTTCCTATTGGTCCGATACCCGGCACGTTGCTAACTGTTGGCGCGGGAGTCGAAAATATTCATAACACGAAGTAAAAAAACATCTATAGGTAAGTATATGGCTTGGGTTGATTTAAAATCTAGCTAGCTATGAATTCGTTTCGAGACTGCGAGACATAACGTGTACACAAGCTCGAGTGCTCTACGGTTATATCTAACCCATAGAAGCCATATCTGAATCGAAATGTTCCATCGGATTTTGTGTGTCGTCTTCTAGGGAGGTTCACGAGAATGGAGAACGGCAGGGCCACGTTTCCATTTCCCTACCAGCCCTATGACATCCAGGAGCAGTTCATGCAAGCGTTGTACAGAGCACTGGACCAGGGGAAGGTGGGCATCTTCGAAAGTCCAACTGGAACGGTGCGTTTGTGTACATGTCTGCGAGATTCAGCACAGGATGTTGTTAGATTTCTTTCATTAATAACGCTCCCTTTTGTGTATGCATGCATTCATTCCCCTTATGACTTGACCCCAGGGCAAGTCTCTGAGTCTGATATGTGGAGCTCTGAGCTGGCTCACGGACAGTGAGGAGAGGAGGAGGCGGGAGGCCGCTGCTCTGCTGCAGGAAGGAGAGGCAGCTCTCTCCACGTCCACAGCTCAGTCCTCCACTACCAGCTCCTCGGAGGAGCCTGACTGGATCACAGACTTTGTTCAGAAAAAGGCCGACCGTGACTTGGTGACAAAGTTGAAGGTAAGAAATTTGCTTCAGGCGCTACTTTGCTGTGGATCTTTTATCTAATTGCTTTGGATGTATTATCGGATGTGCCCGTGCGACAGGAGGAAGAATTGAAAAGACAGAAGAGGGAAGAACGGTTAGAAATGATCAGAAACAACGTTCAGCTCAAGTATGCAATGAAAAGAAAGGTAAGTGATGTTGCACAGTAGCATTTTAAAGAGCCAAGACATAAAAATAAAAAAAGCACCACAAAATTACAATCGCTGTGAGTCGAGTCTTTGCAATAAAGCGCGTTGATTTCTGTGAATTTGTCTGTAGACCTGTGAGGACGATGAGGCGTTCAAGTTGCTCAAGCTCAGCAAAGAAGAACAAACAGAGACACAGGGGGATCAAGAGGACGAGGAGCTTATTGTTGCAGAATATGAGAGTGATGATGAGTCAAAGAGCAAAAGCAGGTGAAGAAAGCCATGAATGGATACCAACTGTTTCAAATGTTATTTCACAGTGAAACGTTGAAACGCTCAGACAGTGACAGTAGGGTGCGTTTGCTCACATGCCCAGATTCTGCGGGCCTGAGGATGTCGAAGATGATGAACTGATCGAGGAACACGTCACCAAGGTTTGTGTGTGTGTGTGTGTGTGTGAGACAGAGACATTTTACTGCATGCTGTAAGAGAGTATGTCCTTTTGATAGGGAACAATTTTAATAGTTATCACACATTCCCTTCAAGTGAAACAGTATAATTTTGTATGTTCACAGATTTACTACTGCAGTCGCACTCACTCCCAGCTGGCCCAATTTGTCCATGAGGTTCAGAAGAGCCCCTTCAGCGAGGACATCAGTCTGGTCACACTGGGCTCTCGACAGGTAAGTGTACACTCTGCAGCGCCATCGCACACAAAGAAGCATACTTAGCAGTACACACAGGAAGTATTACCTGTTTTCACTTTGTGAAACATGATTATTAACGACAGCATCTGCAACAATTTGCTCAGTAAACCAATGTAAACTGTGTACTTTCCAGAATCTGTGTGTCAACGAGGATGTGCGTCGCCTCGGTAGCAACCAGCGCATTAATGACCGCTGCATGGAGATGCAGAAAAACAAACACGGTAGATGGAGCCCCCTCACATGCCGGCTCCCTTACTGCGGATCTTGGGAGGAACATTTCCAGGCAACTCCAAGTCGAGATTTGTAATGCCCGCATCTCAACTTGTTCTCACCTTTTTGCAGAGAAGCAGCCTCATGAAGAGGGTGCTAAACGTAAGCGAGGCCCAGCGAAGAGTGTGTGTCCCTATAACAAAGCTTTGGCACTGCGGCAGATGAGGGATGAAGTTCTGGGAACGGTCAGCGACATAGAGCAGCTGCTGAAGCTGGGCAGAGAAACACATTCATGCCCTTACTACTCCACGCGTCTTGCTATTCCCCCTGCACAGGTAACCCAGTGCTCTTTGTACTGTTTATCGACCGCGTCTCATTGTTTTAAGTGTTCTTTGTTTGCACTGTGGTGTTGATATCTGTAGTTTTTCTGAATATGGCTGAACTGTCTTCAAATACTGTCTTATTTAACTTTTTCTATGTTTTTTTTGTCTGTATAGTTGGTGGTGTTGCCCTATCAGATGGTGCTTCATGAAGCTACAAGAAGGGCAGCAGGGGTCCAGTTGAAGGGACAGGTAGGATTACATGTTATTTTTTTCTTTATCATTTCCAATTTTATGATTTGTTTGGCAATTGGCTCTATTGTCGTGGAAAAAACAGCACATTTTTGTTGTGTTTAAAATATCTTTGTGGTGTTTCAAACATTCCCTGCCTCGTCAGCAATAATATTTTTTAAACAAAATGCGACCAGAGTGATTGTGGGGTTTGGGTACCTGATAATTTTGCCATACTTATAATATTCCAAATTAATTTTACATATTACTGACAGCAGAAATGTTCTTGTCTTTTTGTCAGGTGGTGATCATAGACGAAGCTCACAATCTTAGCGACACACTCTCTTGTATACACAGTGCAGAGCTGACTGGAGCACAAGTAAGCACACTCGAACGCACCATGTACAAAGTTTCAGCTGAAATTATGCACGTTCCCTGTGATTTGCTAATACGTGGAGCTTCTCTGTAGCTTTGCCGTGCTCACTCCCAGCTCACCCAGTACGCTGAACGCTACAAGTGAGTGTGCACACACAGAATCACACAATGTGCTTATTCACAAATCTAATACCATCTTTCTCTCCTGACACGTAATGTTTGTGTGTGTCTGCAACATCAGGAGCAGGCTGAAGGCAAAGAACCTGATGTACATCAAACAGATTCTGTTTGTGATTGAAGGACTTGTCCGGGTGCTGGGAGGTGAGTGTGTTTGGGCTTTTTCATAATTGACTATTGCCAGTCTGCAACAAAGGTAGGAGGGGACATTAATGGACAGTGAATTACATTTCTGATCTTTGTGTAAATGTTATCCCTTCAGGGAAGGTGGGGTCGAATCCACAGAGTCAGACCACACAAACAGGTAAGTAAGTAACAGTGCACAGACATAAACACACCTTAATACACAGGAATTCACAATTCGTTAATTTACAATTCTTTTTGTTTTAGGAACAGAGATGTTTACCATTAACAACTTCCTCTTCAAGGGTCAGATCGACAATATCAACTTGTTTAAGGTAGTTGACAGTTGTTAACATGCTGTTAAAAGTCACGCTCATCACTGGTATATTCAAACTATAAACTCAGATTCTTCGAATGTCGCTGTCCTTCTCACTTTAGTTGCAGAAATACTTTGAGAAGAGCATGATCAGCAGGAAAGTAAGTGTTTGATACCGCCGTGTGTATACATACTGTGTCGCCTTGAGAGTAGCTGCTGTAGAATGAAATGTTTACTCTACACGCCTCCTCTCTCTGCAGCTGGGTGGCTTTGTGGAGAAGTACGCAGGCTCGGGTGTAAGTCTGCACACTCCGAGCACCTCCAACAAAGAGAACAGACGCACGGAGGGCTTAAACCGATACCTTCAAACACTGCAGTCAAACCAGAGCACTGCACCAGGTCAGAGGTCACAGATGCGAAGCACCCACATATGAAAAAAAAGAGCATGTTTTGGGCAAGAACGTCATCATTGCCAACATCTGCTATTATGATAGCAACATGAAATCATTTGTTGAGAGAAATGGGATCGTGTTGAGTAAAGTAGTAAAGTTAAGTGCTTGGACTTCCCTGAAAAGCGCTATAAAAATATAATGTATTATTAGTAGTAGTAGTAGTAAAGGGAACAAATCTTTAGATGAATAATTTCAGGGGCAGAGTAAATAGTATTTATTTACACACTTTGTATAACAGTTGCAGATAATAGACTAAAGTGAATTCTTCAGAATGTGTTTTTGTCAGATTGGATATCTAGCCTGTTGCAATGAGATTTCTTTGTTAGATTTAACTTGCATTGCATGTGCAGACATTAATGTTTTTTAGTGCATTTCAGTGCCTCACATGCAGCCATGTCCCACACTGGTATTTAGCAAAGCTGACGGTGAACAATCTAGCGTTTCTCTGGTTGTTGTTATTTTTTTCTGTGTCAATGTTCATCAGATTTCATCTGTTCCTCTGTGTGCAGTTCCTTCAACAGACCAGCAGGGGTCCGTAGAGGCTGAGAAAGAGCTGTCTGTGTCTCCCATGATGCAGCTGGAGGGTTTCTTTAAGGCTCTCACCAACAGCAACACTGATGGCAGAGTGGTGGTGCACAGACAAGGTACCTCTTCTTTTATTATTTTTTTAAAAAGTGCACCAAGTCAATTAAACTGCTGAAGTTTAATTACTGATTTTTTTTTACATCCAGGTACTCTGTCAGCAAGCAGCGTCAAGTTCCTGCTGTTGAATCCCGCAGTCCACTTCGCCCAAGTGCTGAAGGAGTGCAGAGCGGTCATCATCGCAGGAGGCACCATGCAGCCTGTGGGTTACTTGGAATCTACTGAAAATGAACCAAGTCTTTGCTGTGTTTGTTTTTATATGATTCTAAAAGACGATACATGTAGGTTTCAGACTTCAAACAAGAGCTGCTCTTTTCTGCCGGAGTGGGAGAGGAGCGCATCACTGAGTTTTCCTGTGGTGAGTGGCCCAATTTATAAAGTTGTAGTTTTTCCTTCTTTTGTTATTGTGTTTTTGAAATGCACTCTTTCTGTGATGTGTTTATCAATATTTCTGTTTGTACAAATGTTGGATTAAATGTTTTCTTTTATAGAAGTCTTTACAAAAACAGCAATGATGACCTATTTTTAGAATTAGTACAAATTTTCCGTGGGGGTAATGCACTTGACATTGACTGGATAAAAGAATCAGGTCATGCCATATAACCTAAGGTGACATGACAAAACAAACACAATAAAATTGAATAAGCATGATCATTCTGTCCGTAGGTCACGTAATTCCTCCCGAGAACATCCTTCCCCTCGTCCTGTGCAGCGGTCCGTCTGGTCAGGAGCTGGATTTTACTTTCCAAAATAGAGATTCTCCAACAATGGTAACAGACACGTGTACACATACTGTATTTTACTAACTTCCTGCCGTAATTTCATAGACTGTGTCACTTGCAAATCTGTGCCTGCCTGTTGACAGATGGACGAGACGGGGCGCATTCTCTCCAACATTTGTAACGTGGTGCCAGGAGGAGTCGTGTGTTTCTTCCCTTCTTATGAGTACTCGAGGCGGATCATTTCTCACTGGGAAGCCAGCGGTGCTCTGACTCGTCTTGCTAACAAGAAGAAGGTAACTGAGCTTCATTATTTCTTCTGCTTATTTTTTACCCAAGACAGTTTTATTTATCATGTCTTAACCTGAAAGTGAAAGCGAACATAATCATCAGTCTCTAAACGTTGACAAACATTTCCACAGATCTTCCAGGAGCCAAAGAAGGCCAACCAGCTAGAGCAGCTGCTGAGCGAGTTCTCCCGTTGTATCCAGGTAAAACTGACACTGCTCAAAATGTCGACCTCCTAACTTCATTACCGTCATTACCACTGACAAGACACTGGTTGTCTCTTCACGTTTTTTCAGAGGTGTGCTCTGGACAGCGGTGGACTCACGGGAGCGTTGCTCTTCTCTGTGGTCGGAGGAAAGATGAGTGAGGGCATCAATTTCTCCGATGACCTGGGCAGGTGAGTGTAATTCACTAGCCCTTGGACAACTACCAGCTGCTTACTGTAGATATGCAGTGCATTAAATGTGTATTTGTTTACCTGATAACAGGTGTGTGGTGATGGTGGGGATGCCCTATCCCAACATCAAGTCCCCAGAGCTGCAGGAAAAGATGACCTATCTGGACAAACACATGGTGAGACACTACTGTCGGTCTTATTCACAAACCTGGCAAAACTATTTTCTTCCCATGAGCCATCACTCTGATAAACTCTTAAACCAGTCATCACTAAAACACCCCCTTACTTTCATTACAGACTACTTTTACAGCCTAAAATGTCAGTATTTAACTAATACGATATTCCTTTATTCGTCCCACAATGCATACATGCACACTGTAAAAATATAAAATAAAAAATATATATTTATGTATAGCACAAAATGTGCATATCCACCCTGCACCCGTCCGCATATTTATCCAGGATTTAATATTCATTTCATCCGTTCTTTTTGTTTTGCTTGTTCCAAGTGTCTATTTATATGCAGGTACTGAGAGCAATAAAAAACTGGAGTCAAATTCATTGTATGTGTTCACATTCTGATGAAGTTCATCGTCCGTGTCATCACAGTTTGGTTTTATGTTTTTGTTAGCCTCGCAGTGGGGGGAGGAGCCCTGGCCAAGCAATGATAGAAAACCTCTGCATGAAGGCTGTCAATCAGTCCATAGGTAATGATGCCATAGATGGAAATTTATGAAAAGATACTTGCTTTTTCGTCACTTTTACAAGTAATTGGTATTCATGAGTATGTGAATTCCTCTGCCCAAAGGAAGAGCTATTCGTCACCGTGGCGACTACTCCTCCATTGTGCTGTGTGACAGACGTTACGCCCGACCCGCTACACTCTCTAAACTTCCCACGTGGATCAAAGATCGTACCAGCACATGCACAACTTTTGGCCCCGCTTTTGCTGCCTTGCGGAAGGTAAGGATCAAATTCAAAAACGTTCAACTTATCCATACATTTGTCCATTTGTTCTTATATTCAGTACATATTATGTTTTTAGTTCTTCCAGGAAAAAAAGCAGAAGCAGGTGTAATTTTGCTCCTGAGGGCTCAACAGACATCTTCCCCTTTTCTTCACGGTGCGACATGAAGAGGAGGAAGTTCAGTGCAACAGCAACCACTCAAAAAAATTAGGTGTAATTTAAAGAACAGACCTGACGGATAATAAAAGGACCTCTGTACTAAGTTCCTTGTCACAAGATGGCTGAAGTTCTTCTATGTTTACACATTGAACACTTTGTCCCCTCAGACTCCTGTGCCAACAGCTGGAGTTTAATAATCAACAATGGCGTGCAAATTGGTCTATTTTTAGTGCTTCATACTTGCTTAATTGTGTATTTCACCTTTAAGATGTATATATCTTGTTCTGTTTTGTACTGGTCCCATGCACGTGATAAATTCAAGAATAATGAATCGGAGTATTTGAATGCACACTGCAGACAAAGGCTAGAAAGGGACATTAATCAGTATGACTATGGTTTATCAGTCTGGAACATGTTGGAAATGAGAACGCCTCCTCATAATTTCAGTTAAGTCGAAATTAATAACTGAAGCAGCGACTACAGAGATTTCAGGCACAGCACTGGCGTAGGCATCCATGTTAATGATTTACCCTGGAAGAAGTTTTAAATATTTAAAGCAGTCGATGTGGAAAGTGTTATGTAATGAAAAAAAATACTTTTATTTAATGATAATGAAAGGTGTTAGAGAGATGTTTCTGTGATCTGTTCTGATGACATCTGTTAATTTCATGAAAATGTTTACAATTAATATGATATCAATAAATTGTTTTATCATCAGTAAGGCTTTGTTCAACTACTTTGATGCACTCATCACTGGCATTTCGAGGAAAATTACTGTACATTTTACATCAGTGCTTTAAGTGTTCATTGTCCAATGCATTATGCTTCCCAGTCGTCGTCGTCTGTTGCTGAATGTGGTGCAGGAAGTGGTGGGATGACGTCTGACATCCTAGCAAATGCGCCGCCGGTACCTGGGGGAGCATCACTCGACTCTCCACCTGCAGGACCCTTACCAGATATACCTGCAGCGAGGACAGGTTACATTATTTACTGTGCAAGCAATTACTAGAGTCAGTATTCTTAATGATATGACACGAGAGGGATCCTCACCTTTCCTTCGCATAGCAAGTTTGTTGAAGAGATCAGACATGAAGTCTCCACCACTTGACGCCGCTCCCACTGCTGCAAGATACAGACAGGCAGTCAATAAATAATCATGCAATCAATATTAGCAATTAGTCATTGAAGCAGTGAAACATTTCACTCATTCCCCAGTGCTGCACTTCAAAGTGGAGAACATAATTACAACAGGACTTTAAAAAAAAAATGTGGATCATCAGTATGAAAGAAATAACAAATGTATACAGTCTAATAAAAGGTCACACAATTTAAAATGCAACTGTAATAAGGTCAGCCTTCCAGAAAGGTTGGTATTTTCAAAATGAAGTTCATAAAGCTGTGGACTGTGATGATAGTCTGATCACATGCTCACATTCTAACATGCAGTACAACACTGAATGAACTCATGGGTAATGACTGCTAACTGGGGAATGGTCATGACTTCCTTGCCACTGTTCAAGCTGCCTCATGTAACAGGTAATAAAACACGAGTGGCCCCACTTCCATGCTCAAACAATCGGATACCTTGCTCCTGCTCCTTCTGTTTCTTCTTCTCCATCTTGCGCCCTTTGACGTTGCGTAACTGGGCTTTGCCTATGCCTCCGGCGTTGCGGATAGACTCCAGCAGACTGGCGCGGCCGTCTGACGGCTGGACCACCTCGCTGGGAGTACCAGACATGGGACCTGCAGTCAGGAGAGACAGTCAGGGAAGTGTGTCGTAGGTAAGCCTGAACACGATTTCTGAATTGGGCGCATGTAACGTACCTGAACTTGGCAGTCGAGGGACTGCTGTTGGGCTGTCGACGGGAGGAGGGGGTGGGGGAGGTGGAGGAGGGGGAGCTCCTGCAGGACTAGCAGAAGACAGGGCAGGTTCGGGAGGAGGGGGGGGAGGAGGGGGTGGCGGCAGAAGTGGAGCATTAGGCTGGAGCTGAGATCCTGAAACAAAGAGAAGACATCAGCTCGCAATCACCATCAACCGAAAATACAATGGCAGAGTATAGTGTGTGTGCGCGTGTGTGTGTGTGTGTGTGCGCGCACGCGCGCACCTAGTGCATTGCTTTCTTCAGGGAAGGAGGGCAGCTCCGGGATGTTGTGAGTAGGTCCTGACGGGGCAAAGCCAGGCCCGAGGTCTGCGCTGTAGGACAGGTCGTCGGCTATGCCCGGCAGGTCAGGTAGGTAAGATGGCACATCAATCTCGGGCACCTCGCCCAGGTCTGGCACATAAAAATAACTTTCTGCTGTCTGTTAGAGAGAAAAGGTAATACAGATTCATTAGAATAGATTAAAAAGTCAAATTGACAATGTGGTTTGGTTAAAGATGCTGTTGGGAGTACCTGTCTTTCTAGTTGTTCTCTCTTAGTAATGGACAATGGAGCGTCGAACGGTTTCTCTGCTTTTTCCGTCTCTAGTGTCATGTGTGTTTTAGTCACTGCTCCCGCCAGAGGATCAAGGAACACGTACTTCTTATATCTTTAAAACACAAATCCAACGATGAGAAGAGCTGATTTGAATCTCACCAGCGTTTACGGTATGTATTTGTTTTGTGGACTCACAGGTTCTCTGTGGTATTAAAGAGCAACAGGGAGCTGACAGATGAGATGTTGCGAGGCAGACTTCCCAGTCCTTCCTCTGTCTCGTCCTCAGACTTCTTCTTGTTGCCTACGCACACTGGGAAATGCATCAACTTCTCCTGAAAGGGAAGCCCAGACGCAGCGTGAAAGGGAGATCTGTTAAATGTCAGCTGTATCTTGGAAAACGCAAATCACAAATGCCACCAAGGTGCTCCTGACCACAGATGCATGTGCCCACAAACATGAACCATAATGGTCAGGGAAAATTGCTTCTGGCAGATGTTGAATAATGCATTTCTGCACCAGAAAAAAATATTAGCAGCATTGTTTTCATTTCATTCTCCCACACACTTGCAAGATCAAGCACATGCAGCAGAAAATATGTTGGTTTTCGTAAAGTTTCCTAAGATGGTGAAAGAAGAACTGTAGTGTTCACTAGAAATAATTCTAGAGCTTGTGCTGAACACGCGCGCGCACGCGCGCGCACGCACGCACACACTCAAATGTTATATTGAACTTAACTGGCACTAGGGCATTTACACTGAATTCTTCGGGCCTTTTAAAAAAATATATAGAATAGTCATGAGAGCAAGATTGTTTGTTTTACACGTTTCAAAATATTGCATGGCAGAGCTTGTATTTACAGATTTGACGCTTGATCGAGAGGTAATGAGGAAGTGAAAACGAGTGCAGTGTTTAAATCTACATGTTTATCACAGTGAAAAATGTACTGATGCTAGAGGTGTATTGTATGCAGACCAGATCAAATAATTTGTTACTTTCTCAAAAGTGTACTTTTGAGGTAGAGAGGTTTTCATTCTAATTCATAGACCTATGTTTTGTTTTTTTACGAACATTACGAGACGATTTAATTTTTTTGACCTCAACTCAGAGCTCAAAATCTCAGGTTAGTGCTTTGTTTGTAGGCTCAGCTCATTATGTACAACACCCACATCACTGTGGATGCCACAGCGGACATAGAAGTCATGGACAGTGCCTATGGACTTGCAGATGGGGGTCAAGGATCCTGTCTTTAAAAAGATAAAACTGGAATGAATATTTCAATTATCAAGGTATTGCAATGGTCAGTCTCTCAAGGAAATCATATGGCAGGGTGCTGGAAATAAAACTCCGGATTCTGGAGGAGCAAGGAGCATGGACAGAGAACCATGTCTTAACTTCAGCATTAATTCTTGTGGGGTCATGGATACCTCTACGGTCTACATAAATATGAGTAGTCAAAACTCAAAAGGAGAGAAGACAGGAATCCATACAAATGGAGAATGAATAATAAATGGAAAATAATCATCGTGCTTCTATTGAACCCTGTTATGTACCTGCAGGGACAAGGCCTTCCTCTGTTGTATACAAGTTATAGCACATTAGAACATTTTGTGAAATCATGGCTTGTCATTCTAACAGTTTCATAATTAGAAGCATCTCATGCCACAAATCTAATCGCTTGTTTAATTAGCATTTTTTAAATACGTTTATCTCACCTGTAAGGCTTTCTCATCAAAGGGCCGAAGTTTGTTCTGTATTCTATGTCGGGGGCGGGTCTGTGAGGAGGGGTCTGTAGCCCCAGTAAAGATAGACGAGTAGTCCTGAAGTCGATCTGGGGCCGGGTACTTGGCACTAGAGAAAACCTACACGCACAGAAAAAAACTGATATAACTGACACGGCTCTAAACTATTTTTTCTTTTGAACAATTTAGCCTTTGTTTTCCAGAGTGAATGCCTGTTACCTTGGTGGCCTTCTTACTGCCTTTGATCTTGTCAACACGGGCCTGAGCGAATCTGATCCGGTCGGTGACGCTCTGCAGCTGGCGCCGGTTATTCTCCACACTCTCAGACACCCTGGTAGCAGCAGCATACCAACATGAATATACACATCCACAAACACGGAGAGGGAAACATGTTTGAAACATTATTGCAGAATCCAATATAGAGGAGAGTGTGACTTGAGAAAACCTATTCCATCTTTCCTTCTTTAGGTAAACTCTACAGGTCCCTTTAATTACTAACAGCCTCAATTACTAATATGTCAGGTTTCAAAAAGATTCCTCCTATTTCTTCACTTTTCAAGGTGCTAGACAGGAATTGATGTCCTATAACATGTGCTTTGGTATAAAATATGGCTTCAAATATGGATTCCACATACAGGCCATTAGCCGTAACAAAGCATTTTTCATCTGTCCAGTACAAACACTGTAATATGAGCTACCAGAACATTCGGGGTGGGTTAATTTTGGGTAATTAAAACCTTTTTGACTGATTGTGTTATAGTTTACCACTGTTAGTTATTCTGCATTTAGAAAACAAAACATAACAAGAATATTCTGTATAAAATATTAATTTGCTTATTAATCAGTAATGAAAATGTCCTTGTGAAAGACAGCAACCTAGGAAAATGCTCCAACTCCCAGGGTAAGCATTATGTAAAGTGGGTGGATGCAAAAAACAATTGTTATAATAGTTGTATATCAGCTTTATTTTATTTCTTATTCTTTTTATTCCTTATTTATTCTGTAAAATATAGAAAATATTAAAAAATACACTGCACCACCGAAAAGTTCCCAGAGCCTAAAATGAAATAAAACAAGTACATCTTATAAACTGTGATATGTAACCAGTAAATAGAAATTTTTAACTTATCGTACTTTGTTTAATTTTAAGCAAACTATTTATTAATCAGCTTCTACTTTTAGTCTTTTGTCGTTAGATATTAAACAAGCTAATCATGTGGTCTGTCATGTGGGAAAACAAAGACACAAAAAAAGTGACACATAATAATAGGAAAAGCTGTGTGACTTTGCACATGTGATTCTGGGCTTGCCTTCTGAAGATATCCGTAGAGATGGTCTCCAAGTAGAGTAATGCATCTGCGATCTGATGGACGGCCTCCTCTCTCCTCAGGTCTGGCTGGATGAGAGGCACCGAGTACACCTGGCCCTCCAGGCTGAGCTTCTGGTTCATCCTGCCGAACGTCAACACACGGGGGGGGTCAACGTCTGGAACAAGACTGTGTTACACAGTCAAAATTTGATCTTGAGCATGGAAGTTCATTCTTGTCCCTGGATGTTAAATGTGCAATGTGACAATATAATTTCAACTTTATCGATGAATTAATCTGATTGGTCTGTATTGAGAGGAAACGTGGCAATTCAATGCTTGGTGTAAGATCAAATACCACAACAACACTGTTGTAATGTTATTAAAAACAAGGATAGATTATGACCCCCAGGTAAAGACACGTAAAACCCCCTCACCCCTCCTACATAGAGGGTAGACCCCACTATCTTAAAGAAAATTGAAAAGTCTTTTTTAACAATTATTCTCATTACCGATTAATCTGTTGACAATTTTTTATATTAATCAATTAGTTGTTTGGTCCAAAAAATGCCATAAAATGGTGAAAAAATGTCGATCATGTTTCCCCAAACCCCGTCATGATGTTTTGTTTTGTCCACACACCAAAGATATTCTGTTTACTATCATAGATGGAGCAAAGAAACCAGAAAATATTCACATTTAAGAAGCTGAAATCAGAGAATTTTGACTTATTTTTTCATAGAAACTACTTGAACCGATTGATCGATTATCAAAATAGTTGGCGATTAATTTAGTCGTCGATTACTAATCGATTAACTGTTGCAGCTCCACTTTTGTTATTTTAACTGTGGTCATTTAGCATCTTTTTTTTGTGCTCATCCCACATCCGTACTTTGTTGATCCTCTGTAGATGTCTGTTGTCCATATGAAATGGGGTTTTCAGCTTTGTCTTTGTGCTTTAGTGTCTTTTTGTAGTGGTTCGTGTTCTCGTTCTGTAGGTGGGGTCCAGTGGGCCCGCTCACTCAGTCACCCATCCATCCATGGTGAACATGAAACCCTGCTGCGCGCGCGCGCACGCTCCTCCTCGATCTCATCTGACTCTCACATGACAATGCGGGAATATACAAGAGCACATTGGATGTTGTGTGGATTTGTTCCATGTGAACATTCATCATTCCCGACGCTGTTTGCTAACAGCTCACTGCTAATCAACCTGCACTCAAACTGTTCACTCGCAGACACCTGATAAACTGACTTCAGTCTCACACTGACGTAAGAATCGCTTTTAAACCGAACGACACGCGCTAATGACACACTATATCCGTACCCCTACTCGATTTAAAGTAAAACGAGTCTTACCTGACCATGAGTACACTTTGCTTGTTCACAGTTTTAAATTCATCGAGTGAGAATACGCGCGGCTGTCGCTGATACAGACACACCAGCTACTTGATTAGCAAAACAACGGTCCGGTACTTCCGCATCCACGTGACACGTGACCACGACGGAGTCATGATGTTGCATTTTAGGCATTCTGGAATTTTCTGCTCTCTGACTTGAACGCATCCGAACGTCGATTAAACGCATGTGATAAAAGCAAACTGCGACCTCCCCCTCAAAACCACGTCAATTTAAATGATTTGTTGGGGGCCAAGAAGGCAAAAAGGTCTGTGCCTAACCGAAAGTCTGAGCCTTAGCATCAAGTCAACTTCCTTTACGGCTGGTGCTGCTGCTGGATACAGTCTATTGGAATGAAATGTATTGGTCAACGTGAGAGGGGAAAACATATGGATAAAATAAAACGAAAACAAAAAACAAGTAAGAATAGTAATAATCCTCATTTAGGATAGTTTTTGGCATTTAGCCCTCAACAGTTGACAACAGATTCTCACCACAAGAGTTGCCCTTTCGTATTTGAATTGTAGCTAAAGCTCCATCTGCCATATACCAACAAAAGCTCCAGAACATGTATCTTTCTGACCACTGTTTTGTCAGCTGTTGTTTGTTTATGATTATTTCTACAGTAAACCGTGCACAGGGGCGATCCAGAGGCTGAATCGTTCCCTCTACCGCCTATAGGGCGCGCGCTAACTCTGGAGTTTTCTGGTGCCTGCCTGTGCGTAATGACGAAACTGTCCTTCAGCTCCAGCACCTCTCCTCCCCCCTCCTCCTCCCGTATGTCACATCTGGATCTGGCTCCTCTCATCAGCACCACTCGGCGCAGTGGGGGTGAGAGAGAAAGAGAGGGAGGGAGGGAGGGAGGGAGAGGGAGCGTTGAAGAAGCGGAGGAGACCTCGGTCGGTGCAGCCTCTTCCACAGCTGAGCTGAATCAACGCGAGGAGAGCGGAAGGACAGCTCCCCTTCTAATCTGCACTCACTGATTTTTTTTAATTTTTTTTTTGCACCCCCGCTATCCTCCATTCGTAGCTCCGACTTCTTCTTTTTTTTTTTTCTCTCCGTCTCTTCCCTCCTCTTGCATTGAATATGATGAGCTCCAGCCTACTAGAAAACCCGGTGCAGGCGATTCTGTACCTGCGGGAGCTCACCACCATCGTCCAGAACCAGCAGAGTCTCATCCAGACCCAGCGCGCACGGATAGAGGAGCTGGACCGGAAGGTGGACGAGCTCATCGGCGAGAACAGGCACCTGAGGGACGTCAGGGTACAGCAGCAGCATCCTTACCCTCACTTCCATCACCATCATCACCCCGACCCCGGCTGCCTCCACCAACACCACCACCACCCGCAGGGCACACAGCTCAAGACTGGCGCGGGGTCTCCGCCAGAACATGCGCTAGCGCAGGTCGATGCCACTTCGGAGGTCCAGCCTTCGCCTGCACAATCTATGGACCCGGGGGACATGCAGCTGGTGCCGGCCGATCCGTCCACGGTTTCTCCGGTTGAGAGTGACCCAGGAAACGGAGGAAGTTTCTCCGGCTGCCGCTCTTTGGTTCAGATGACCCCTACAACCCTCTCTAGATCTCTGACCCTGCCGAGGAAATCCGAGTGAGTAGGGGTTTTATGGTTTATTATTGCTCATGTTGTGAGGTACCTGTCTATTTCTGTCTTCCTCATGGGGACAAAAAAAAAAGTCCCCACAATGCAAATCATTTTAAGGCGAAGACTCATTTTAAGGTTAGGATAAAGGTTAGGGTTAGGCAAGTAGTAGTTATGGTAATGTAAGTCAATGTAATGTCCTTTAAAGTAATGGAGACATGACTCAGTAACACGGTGTGTGTGTGTGTGTGTGTGTGTGTCCTGAAATTGGTTGCTATTGCTTTTATAAATCTCTGAAACCTCCTATGATGTTGCACAGCTGACTGAATCGACCCTATACCTTAAATATATTTCCTACCGTGGTTGGCATGTATTGAATCCTTTGTGTGGCATTTGTCTAAAACTGTATAATTAAGGATGTGCATGGTCATATTTGTCCTGCACCTTGAGCAGCATTTAAGTAATGGAGGAGGCGCTTGCAAATTTCCAATTTTCAGCTGTGTTTGTCGGCTTGAGCACTGTGCCAGAAGTGGAAGAGGTGGATTATTTAAATGAGAAGCTGGATCACGATTACTGGATCATTACATAACAAACAGCTGTAGGCCTATATGCGGATGTGTGTGTGTGTGTGTGTGTGTGTGTGTGTGTGTGTGTGCGCTGGAAATACACAAAGCACAGTGGTCAATGTCAACTGCAGACAGGAGCAGCTTCACGTGCAGCAGCCCGATGATGAAACATGGTGTCTCATCATCGGGCTGCTGGTTTTTCTATTATTTACAGCATGGGAGCTGGGAACTCTCAGGGGGCCTCTGGGCCTCTGATGTTACGGTGTAAGATGAGACACACGTGCACACAGTCATACACAGAGACATAGACACCCTGCTTGGCACCAGGGCCTCATAGTCATACATCATAACATCACTTAAAGAGAGAAAACCATCTTTCTCTCTTGTTTTGTGTTCTCTCTCTCTCTCTCTCTCTCTCTCTCTCTCTCTCTCTCTCTCTCTCTGTCTCTCTCTCTCGCTCTCTGCTTGTGTGTGTGTGTGTGTGTGTGTACGCTGTTCATAAGTTGTATCTCAGCAGGAGTCCTGATTGGTCTCTCTGGGACTCCACCTCCAGTGAGGGGAGCAATGCTGAGCAGAGGAGGAGTTGAGTGGGGCAGAGTGGGTTTTTAAACAAAAAAACAGTTGTTGATATAAAATCTACAGCACATGATTCACCTGCCTCACCTTACCTTACCTGTCCTGCTCTTGGGGTGTTCATTTGCACAGTGCCCTGTTGCTCTCCTCTGTATTTTTGCCAGGAACCTGAATTGTGGGTGTGCTCCTTGGAGAGCTTACCCTGCAGCAACTATTTGTTAGTCTTTGACAGGAATCAGTGAACGCCACTGGTTTCTAATTTAAATTGGTTTTACTTGTGACGAAGAAATTACAATTAAGGAATCGTTGTTATAAAAGCTGGAGGCAGAAAAGGGCAGAGCCATCCACTAGTTGATCATGCAGCAGAGTGGGCTAGTGTTGTTGTTTTTTTAAATGCCCTTCCTGCTCCTGCAGTTGCTGCTGTGTGTCCTTGAAGGCAACCTTACATCCCAATGTCCTCATCGATTTCATGTCCATCTGGACAAGACCAGTAGCTTAACACCTAATTTCTACTTTTGCTTCTGCCGGGTCATACAGGTGAAGGTGAGGGGAGGCTTTCACTTGCATTTTTAAAGGATTCATCTCACTGTCATTGCCTGCTGCATCCCATCCTGGAGATCAGATCTGCCCTCTGCTATTCCTGTTGTCAGTGACTTGCGTGACAAGTGTGTGTCAACGTGTTTCTGTGTTTTTGCGCATTTGTCTGTGTAGGTGCATTTGTAAGCATACACTCTGTCTTTCACACATTTATCTGAGTGTGTATCTTACGCTATATAGAGCTCAGTTTTCCTTTGCCTTACATATACAAGACATGTAGTCTGCTTCGGGTTGGCTTTGAGTGTGTTTGTGTTCATTGCAATGTTGTCAGCACTGCCAATGCACTTGGATTTGCCTATGGTGGGGGTTGGGGGGGGGGGGGGGGGGGGGCAGGATCCTCTCCTCTGCTCATTTCTCTCTCTCCAGCTGAGCCTCCTATCTGCCCCACTTAGCCCATGGAGCGAACAGTAATCAGCCATTCTCAGGAGAGAGAAAAAGGCAGAGAGATAGAAAGAGGAGGAGAGTGATTCAAGCTCAGTCGTTGTCTTTGATGGAGCCCTTGGAGGTGTCTAGAGTAAGGAGCTGGAGGCTGACATTGGATTGCACCAGTGAAAGGGAAGGAGGCAGATAGAGAGACTTGGGAATAAAAACAGAGAGAGTGGCCAGGAGAGAATGGGAGGGGGGTTGGTACACAGAGAGTGAGACAGGTGTACAGGGAGAGACAGAAAAAGATGCGAGCAATGGGGAAAAAAAGGGTGCATTTGGGGTAGCTGTCTCCTCAGTTTATCTAGGTTGCTGGCGGACAAATAGGTTGGACAGCGCAGGGACAGGCCTGGCATCCTGAGGCGCAGTCGAGGGTGAACACAATGCACTGGCAACATTTTTGAGTGCGTATGGAGTTGATCGTGTTGCACGTAAACACTCCGCCTTCTCCCCACTTTCCTCACTGGATACTGGCTGATGAAAAGCGCTGCGCTTAAAAGTACGAAAACAGGACCGAGCAGAGATATGGTTTGATGGAGGACGGGGCCGCGAGAGGGGGAACATGGCCTGACAGCAGGAGACATGTACTGTTAAAATATTCACCTGTTCTCGTTGTAAGCGTTGTTGGAGGCAGATAGTCGTTATGTGTGTGTCTTGTACAGACAGAGGGATGGACATGCTGTGTGTGTGTGTTTGTGTGTGTGTGTGTGTGTGTGCATGCACACGCAGGGACCCAAACAACCTTCATCATTGCATGACCAAAACAAACGGAACTGGGCCCACAACAAAAATTCAGCTTTAATACTGATGGTGTACAGGAATTCACATCTGTAATTCATTGCTTTTCCACTTTGGCCAAAATATATTGTCTTATCTCCCCTGACCCCTTTTTATACATCTCATGTTGAAAAAATACATTATTTTGTATTTACCCTTGCAAAGTTTTTCATTTTTAAAAATTTCAATCATACAGATTTTGACGTACAGTATATTGTTTCTCATTTTAAACCAATAGTTAGATATTTGGGGAAATATACGCTTATTTGCTTTCTTGCCGAGTTACTTACTGATCTTTGGTTTGGGGCAAGAAATAATGTAAACGGACTGTTCCCTCAAGATGTTTCCTATCAATTATTGGTTTGGCTCTCCATTTGGTTGCTTGTTACAGCTTGTGGCTTCACTAATAAGATGAAGTTTTATTTGATGTCTGACAGATTCTATATTGTTGTATTACATGACTGTATTGTATTGTATTTCTAGTGAACTGGGTGTTGATAAAGTTGTTGAAATAAATCCAAAACAAAACACACAGACATTGGACGCCTACACATTTGTACTGCACAGATTTATGAGTTTTAAATTGGTTTGCACATATTCCAACTGGAAGAGTGATAAATCATCTTTTAAATAATGAATGTTTTTTTTTCTCCAAATAGCAAATAGTTTAAATGAAGAAAAAGAGTCAGAGTTGTCTCATAATTGATCTTTTTGTATGTGTATGGTGATGGAAACACATAATTGTTTCATTGTTTATAAGACATTTAGTCTATCTGTGTATTCTAAAAATCTATAATACGTGTAGGTTGACAAGCATGCGTTTCCCTGTTTGTTTGTAAGTTTGTGTGTTTGTTTGTTTGTTTTTTGATACAGAGGAAAGAAGCACAACACAAAAGTTGTATGCTTACAAATGACTATTGAATATGAATTAACATAATTCATTTTGAGATTTGTTAACAGAAATTGATTGCCTACTGAGAGGATTGCTGTTTCTAAAGAAAAATGCAAAATATTCCAAATATAGAGACAATTCAAGTCCATAAAGGCCATTGGTACAGTACTGTGCTTTGGCCACCACTGGACTCTCAAAGCTCCAACGCTGAGGTTGTAAACTATGGCACAAGTGCTGCTTAAATGGAGAAAAAAATGATTCATGTATGTGCAATGTGTTTTTGCGAGTGTGTGTGTGTCGTCAGCGGTGGGGTAAGTGTAACAAGAGATGGAGGAGTATTATTCATAAAAATAGAAAGTGTGCTGAAAAGTGTTGATTGGAGGCATCTGAACAAAAATCTGTGTCCTTTTAAAGTCCGTGGAAGTTGCTGTGAAAAGAAGCCTGGACTGTCACTCTGAGTCTTGCGCTGACTCTGAACGCCTGTCACCGTGGGTCTGTGTCACGAGCAATATGCTCCCAGGTCAGAAGACTCATTGTACCGTGGCAAAGGAATTCACTGTCAGCTGAGTGCTTTCAGCTCATTGTGCTAGAACCTAATGTGACCTGCACTCAAACCCATGCCTTTAAGAAAATTTTGCTCAGACAACGACGATCATACTAAATGTTATGTATTCGGTAGTGGAGGATGGCCAGCATCCGAAAGGCCTGACAGTTGCCCTGCACAACTGAGCACATCTGATGCTTCTTGCTCAACGTTTTGTTATCTTCCCTCACTAAATTGCTCCACATCAGAGCACCAGAAAAATTCCCTAAAATATGGATGTAAATGTAAAATGTATGAGAGGCGAACTTGAGAAGAGAAAGTGCAGGAAACGGAGATGGAGTTCCCATCTGTCTAGATTGGGTTTAGGGAATTCTGCTTAATCATCGTTGATCTGATTGAAGAGAGGCAGGCAAAAACAAGCATCGGGTCACACGAATAAAAATGCTCACACATATTCTAAGCTTCTTCAGCCTTGAATTGACCTACATGGGGTATTATTTACCCCGGGACCAGTGCCAAATTGTAAAAAGAACCCATGTAAATAATCCAAAGGAGTCTAATGAGAGTCTCTTCAGGATCTTTTGGAATGTCGGACTAAGAACGAGCCCAAGGAGGAATGTGGAAAAAAAAAAAGGCAGACAGCTAGCCACAGCCAATAATAATGACATGCGTCTTTCCAATTCTGCCCGCCTCCTCTATCTACCCCTCCTTTGCTCACCTCTCCTCCTCCCTTGTCTTCCCTTCGACAGGAGTGAGATTGTGCTGCATCAGTTTTGCTGCCCCGCCCCTGAACATCCGGAGGCGGACACCACCGGCTCATCTGGGTAAGACAGACTCAACTAGCAATCACGTACGCTAATATTTTCACATTTAATAATGTGTTCCCTCAGCCAATGAAATCTGTCCTCCCTCTATATGTACGCATCGTTTGCGCGTGTGTGTTTCATCTGACCGAGTCGTGTCCGTACACAGGCTTTTATGTAAGACTGCCACTATAAAAAGTGCCCTTGGCAACCCAGCACTGATGCAACGGTTATCACTACCATAGTAACCAGAAAAGAGAAGAGTTGACTTTGAGAATCTACTGTAGCAACTTTTGCCATCTGTTTCAGTGTGGGCAGGGCTGTCTGTTGTGTGAGATTGCTCATACTTTTTTTCAATGTGTGTGTGTGCGTGTGTGTGTGTGTGTGTGTGTGTGTGTGTGCATGGGGGCTTGTGAATGAATATTTCAATCAGGGTTGTTTGAATGAGCAGGGCTTTGTTTTCAACATTGAAAAGCTGATTTTGTCATGTTTCTCATAATCTCTGATAACTATTTGCCATCCATCCTGCAGAATATCCCACCATCTTTTAACCCTCTGCACTCTGTTTCTAAGTCAAGTCCTACCTGGTCATGTCTTTCTCTCTCGTTATCTTCTTTAATGTCATTCCCCCCTTTTTTTCCCCTATACTTTCCCCTTATTCCTGTATGCATCTCTACTTATTATTCATCTGTCTGTTGTAAGACTGTGTTTTTCTATCCTCATCATCCTTGACTATAAAGTCTGTCTGTCATTCTTTTTTTTTTATTAGTATCACCATCTGTCTGTCTGGACTCTCTCTCTCTCATCTCTCTGATCTGATGTCTTAGCTATACTACACCCACATAGTCCCAGTTGGCTGGGCTAATGGCACAGCGGCATTGGACAGCCAGCTGAGATGATGGGATGTAGAGGAGCCGTGTAACACCACCGCTCATTATCATCTTCATATGAAGTTGTGTGTTCCTGCATGTGGCTGCAAACCTGCACCACTGTCATCGCCTGAATCAAACTGCCCCGGAGATGTCATGAGATCCGCCTCGAGCCCATAACGTGCCATGTCTCTTCTCTCCTCATTCTTTGTGTGTGTGCGTTTCTCACCTGGCCGAGTCTCTATGGGACCTTGAGAGATGCAACTTGACAGATATAAATTTCTCGCTCATCATGACGTCACGCATGCAGGCGGAGTAGGAGTGTGTGCTCGGTGTGTTTGGTATGTGAGCATGTGTATTACAAATGGCGCGCGAGAGAGGGAGTGTATAGCGCCCATATTATTAAAGAGGCTTTTGCTGTCCAGATGCATTAATACCTCAACTCTTGCTTTTAAATCCTCTAATGTATTCTAATGTACTCTAATGTATTCTGATGCAGCGCTGGGTTATGGCAGTGTTTTAATAGAGTTCCTGATAGAGTCAGCCTCCAGCATGCACACACCAACACACTCTCACTACATTCTTCCTAATTCCCCTCTCTGTTTCTATCTCAGCTTTTTCCTCTGGTTCCACTCCATTTTCATTGTCTCCCTATTATCTCCAGCTTCATCTCATTTAAAGATATGGCCGAGCTTCTCTGGCACTTCCCCCGACTTGTGGCAAGGGACGGAGAATAGTTGCTTTCACAGCAATCAGAGGAAACAAAGAAGAACTTTAGTGATGCACTCATTATTTAACCATGAGCAGGCTTTTTATCCTCCCCAGTCCTGTTTAGTCCCCATCGTGTAAAAAATGATTGGAGTAAGCATTATCTGGGTGGAGGAAAGACTGTAGAAGCACAAACCATCATGCACACACATACACAAACTCACTCATAATTGCACACCATTATGAAACCACTCAGGCCGTGATCATACCGCTATATGCATATACCAGAAAAAACCTCTGGGATTTATTTGGCTGAAGAAAGGGAGCTGAATGTCAGTGTTCTCTCCCTAGATGCTGGAGAAGTGGTCCACTTCTTTTTTTTCTTTTCACAATTTTACAATGATAAAGTAATCTTAGGTTCTGCCAAAATGTGAACCTTGGATATACAGTAAAAGGACACTTTCTGCTTCGTCATGGCAATAATTTGCTTTTGTAAAACTTACATGTTTTTAAAAGGTTTCAACAGAATTTAGATGTGGCTGTGTAAAAGAACAGTGTTCCTTTCGTAGACAGGACCTGGGATTATAAAGGGAGGGTGGGGCGCTGGGAGACAGTGTCCTCCACGGGCAACTGATACTGAGTCAGATTCAGGCTTAAATATATTTCTGGGTTTTTTTTGCTTCCAGCTTCTGCTTTATTACTGAAATAATTGTTTATTGAATTTCTGAGGACTCAGATTTGGTTATTCCTCTACTTTTATGCATATGATAGTCCGTCTATTATTGTCTTGCATTGCTCAAAGTGTTTTTAACTCTTATATAACGCAACAGACTTATCATCCTCTTATACTGTAATCCGAGCAGCGGGACATGAAAAATAGTAATTTTTGTTTCAATGAAGCAGACTCAGACAGTTATACTTTTCATCACAATTGCCACTGAAATCCAAATGATGTCATTGCCATGGAAACATCTGCTCTTATGAGTTTCATGCACAACATTAGAACTAATTTCCAGGCAGCAAAACATCTGGTGGGACAAAGTTCGGTGAGCCAAATGACCACACAGGAGTGCAGCAGGTTTTGTCCAAAATCACTTTCTCTTTGCCACCTACTGCAGTGTGTCCTACATCCTTATGGATTGTGCAAAGTCCACAGTATGAGAGTGTGTTCTCAGGCTCTCTGATTGCTTCAGTCTGGGAGCGGATTGTTTCCTGATTATGCAGATTGCAACCACTCGAGTGATTGAGTGTGTTTGTTAGTATATTTAAAGCTTGTTGTGTCTGCGGTGTGAGACTGATCACGCCTAACAAAGACCTCTTTGATATGAACCAATCGATTCATAGATGATAAACTATAGTTGCCATATCATTCACACTTGTCTTAAACTTGATAAAGAGATGAGCTCAGTGGTTTCTAACCTTGGCTTCTGGACTCCAGTTGCAAGATGTAGCAGGATGAATGAAAGGGTTGCAGACTGATCACCCAGGTAGAAAATAATAATAATTCTGCTTCACACAACAATATTCACAGTATATGTTTCAGACTTTTCCCTGATCTACACACCTTAGCTCTACATCTCAGGACTCTCCATGCTCAAATGTTTGTGTTTTGATGATAGTGGATATTTTTGATCAAAATCAGTTTCTGATTCTGAGAAATTGTGATTTTAATTTTAATTTTTTTTAATGGAAAATAGGGAAAAAAGGGAACATTTTGAGGTGTGGGAAGTAGTAAATGCGTGGACACAGTCTGTCAAGTCAACTTGTATTTTCATCCTGGTCACGTGCAGATTTTCAGCCCTGCCACCAGCAGTGGAGCCCCAATATTTGGCCAAATGGTACTGGACACATAAACACAGTCATCCTCGCCCCGAGCCAGCACAGCACCACATCACTTTCCACCAGCTGCTTCCCTCGTGAACCTCCTCACACTGTACATGGTTGATGACCTGCCACTGAGATAATGGCAGTCTTTTGAAGGTCAGTGGAGATGACTGATTGCTCTCGGTCGGTTCTTATCTCCGTGTTAGTGGACAGATGCTGAGCCTGGAGGACGGACCATCCTCCAGTAGTGGACAGGAAGTGGAGGGGACCAAGAGGGAGGGACCCAGTGAATATGAGATCACCCTGGAGAATAAAAACAAACAGGTATGTCCTTTATACATGTGTGTGGGCCCACAGTGCACGTGGTCGGACGGAATGCTGATTCCTCCACCTGTTCAAGTCTGAGGAGGTGGTGTGGGTGCGTGATGGATTATCATTTGACATTGTGTCTTGCCTGACAAAAAAGATTTCCATTCATATCTATTTCCGTCTCTGTTGACATGAGCACCAGTGACTCCGCTGCCACAGGGACATGAACAAAAAAGATGCTTGGTTGTCATGGTAACAGCTAATAACTGCTCCTGGCGGCTGGAGATGCCCTTATTTCTCATAGCAAACTGCTGAAGGGTCGGCTGTTGCCACTTCTTTTGCTGATCCTGTTTTACTTTTTCTATTCATTTTCTCAACAGGACTCTTAACCCAGTCCATCCATCCTCCTTCCCATTGTCCGTAAGACACTATTAGTAGTTGAATGGTGATAGATTAGGTTTACTGTGGCTCTAATACTATAACCCCCACCCGGTTGGTGGATTATTCAAATATTTTTTTTTCAGTGGCTAATGTGCTTTGTCTTCAGTATGTTTCAGAGCCTTGTAAAAAAATGTTTTATAGTTAAACTCACCCCTTCACTCGATTTCCGCTCTCCAGATAGAAGAGCTGGAGCAGAAGTATGGAGGCCATCTAATAGCAAGGAGGGCTGCCCGTCGTATCCAGACCGCCTTCCGTCAGTATCAGCTTAGTAGAAACTTCCAGAAGATCCGTAACTCGCTTTCGGAGAGCAAGTTGCCTCGTCGGATCTCCCTGCGCCACCCCAGCCCATCAGGCCGGGCCCGGAATGCAGCCCAGAGACACAGTTACAGTCTGCATCCAGGAGGGGGACAAATACCTCTGCGCTCCAAAACTCCCCCTCCTCCACCGTGTCGCTCCACGTCTCTGCCCCCGTCTCCTGCGTCTGCCCCAGCAGCTGCTCCCAGTCCTGCCCCGACCACAGCCGCACCTCAAACGCCTGGTCCGACACTCACACAGCTAGAGGACTGCTTCTCTGATCAAGTGAGTGTTCTCATTTCATGAAATGTCTCCTCTGCATATGGATATAGAATGGTGCAGGAAAAAAGAAGATTTTACATGTTTGGTCTTTTATTCCAGTCTGAAGTATCTTTACAACAGTTGAGATTTTGTAGAGGCGCTCTTATCGCCCTCATGATAGATTGTAATAATTCTTCAGACTTTGTGGTAGGTTGACCTGGCCTTAAATAAACTAAAAGGATTGGACTCTCCAAATGCCACCTTCTGCTCAGTAGCCAGCCACCATCTCTGTGCCACTTGCCACCCGTTGGAAGAAGCACAATTTCCAGTCATGAATCTGATTAAATCTGTGGTAATGAATTGTTTTTCCCATTGTCTTATTTGCAGCTGCACTCTTTGGCCCAGTCAATCGATGACGCCCTTCGTGGCTGGAGCTTATCAGAGAGTGGAGAGGGGAAGGGGCTACTAATGGACCCCGGGGCTCTTCGTGCTGCTGCTGAGAGTGCATGTCTGCCTCGTAGTGCCAGCTCGTTGCTCATGGCCTTCAGAGATGTCACTGTTCACATTGACAGCAATAGCTCCTACACCATCTCCTCCGCCACCACCACAACCACAACCTCACTGGGCAACACAGGTGGGGGAGGGCCGGGCAGCAGAAAGGCCTCTGTGAGCGGAATGGCTGGGGGAGGAGATGGCCAGTCTGTAGAGGAGCCAGAGTTTCCAGCCCCTCCTCCCAGTGAGGAGCTGGAAATGGTTGATCCAGGATCGAGGAGGGGCTCCACAGTGCCAACCCTGGGAGGAGGAGGGGTGGAGGGGCAGAGCGGCTCGGACAGACTGGGGTCCACCTCCACTTCTACCTCTACTTCCACCTCCATCTCCACCTCAACCCAGTCCAACCAGCAGCCTGCACAGATTTACACCCAGTACCAGCAGTACCACTACACTCATCCTCAACAGGTCCCCGGGGGGCCGAGCCCTGAGGCCCTGCAGGCACTGGTCGTCTCTCTGCCCAGGGACCGCTGCCAGGATCCAGCCTCTTGCCGCTCGCCAACCCTGTCCACAGACACACACCGCAAACGCCTCTATCGTATTGGACTCAACCTCTTCAATGTGTGAGTGGGAACTCACACACACACATACACACTCACACACCCTCTCTCTCTCTTTCTCTTGCACAAAGAAAACTGCAAAAATACTTCTGCACTTTTCTGCACCCTCTGGCTCAGGGCTCAAAGTACACTTATTACTGTTGTGTCTAACAAATCTTCAACAGACAGGCAAATTGCTCTAATCAGCTACTCATTAGTGTCTCTGATTGTTGGGAGGAGCTGCCTTTTCAGTGCCATCTTGTGATCTCGTGAATAGAAAAGAGGGAGAATGCGGTTGAAGAAACTAGGCAGTCGAGGAGGTCATGAACAATTTGAGAGCCTCTCAGTGCCTAAAAATAGAGTCCACGGTTGGCCTGCACTTATTATTAGTTAATACAAATTAAATTAAATTAACTCATATGCATCAGTGACAGTGGATCGGATCCAGGAGTCCAGAGCTAACAGCTTTTGTGCATGAATGCACTCTTCTTTTCCCTCTTTTCTCTTTTCTCATTGTGTTGCTCTTCCTCACACACACAGACACACACACACGCACACACACACATACATACGCACACACAAACACATGCACACACACACACACACACACAAACACATGCACACACACACACACACACACACACACACACACACCCACACACACACACACACACACACACACATTCACACACACACACACACACACACACATTAAAGCACCATTCCTCTTTTGTGTAACGCATTTTCTTTCTCACTCAGGCAGCCACACTTATCTTCTTGAACGCACAAAAAACATCGCACACACCCTGCGAACTCTAACACTATCTGCTTTTGCTGTTGGCTATCTGGGGGCAGGAACCCAGAAAGAGGCATCCACTTCCTGATCACGCGTGGTTTCGTCCCGGACACGGCTATTGGAGTGGCTCATTTCCTGCTGCAGAGAAAGGGCCTGAGCCGACAGATGATTGGAGAGTTCTTGGGGAACAGCAAGCTGCAATTCAATCGAGATGTCCTTGAGTGAGTCCTTATCATCTATAAATGCCGACATACATACATCACACAGACATATTTGAGAATTCGAGTTGCGATAGCATTTTCATTCAATCTAAGTCCCACACTGAATCCACTCTTTGAATTCAAAACCCTTTGAATCTCTTACTGAATATATTTAGATCTTCTAAACTGTCTTCATGAATCAGGTGTACATTTGGAGGAATTCTTCTTTATTAGAAGCAATGTTTGAGTGACCAGGCGGTAACAAATCCTCCTCCAGCATGACAGTCTCTCTGTCTATAAGCAATCCCTCTAGTCCCTTTAGTAACATTGATTGATTGTAGAACCTTCAACAAGGACTCATCAACATTTTTTATAATTGCTGATTAGATTACTTACAAAGAAAGAAACTCTTGCTACTGAACTAAATGACCCCCTGGATTTGTTATCACAATCTTCCCTCCAGGTCCATTAAGTATTTGTACCGGCACTTTTGACCATATCACACATCCATACTTACTTTAAAGTCAACATCGTAAAGTCAAGAATGAGCTGTCAACCTCCCTTTTTTGTTTGTTGCTCTTTACTACAACAAAATGCAATAAGAGTTGACATTGCAACACATCCATGAAAACAAGCTTTTACTTAATGCTTCCACGCTCACTCTCTTTGCACCCAACCAGTGTAGACAGAGATCCAGGATAGGGAGGCTTTTTGCTGAGGTTGTTGCAGAGACTGTAGAAATAGGTCACTGCGCACACACACACACACACACACACACACACACACACACACACACACTTTCTCTCACACAGACGCACATGCACGTAAACATACAGTACGCTCACACTACCTTGTGTGTACTCTTCTTCTTCATGTACCTCTCTCTTGCCCCCTCGCTCTTTGCATGTCATTATTTCACACTCTCATCCCTCCCCTCTTATGTCCCCCTGTCATCAGACCCTTTCTTCTCCATTGATATTTGTGTTTGTGTGTGTGCGTGTGCGTTTTAATGAATGTGTGTTTGTGTGTGTATGTGTATGTGTGTGTGTGTGTGTGTGTATTGTGTCTCTATGTGCATCTTTCAGGTCAGTGGTTCTCTAAAGGAAGTATGACTATAAGAGCACTCGCCATCAGCACTTGAAATAGTCATATTTTGTTGCACACACAAACACACACATGCACGCACACACACACACACATTTTCACATTACAGTGACGCACCACAACTGAAGCCAATCCCGCTCTCCTTTCACTCTCTCTAATTTCTCTTCTCTGTCTCACTGTCTGTCTCAACACAGTTGTGTCGTGGATGAGATGGATTTCTCGGGCATGGAGCTCGATGAAGCCCTGAGAAAGTTCCAGGCTCACGTCCGTGTTCAGGGAGAAGCACAGAAAGTGGAGAGACTCATCGAAGCCTTTAGGTGAGACTGTCAACTCGCTCACAACCAGGCCTCGCTGACTCACAGGCTCTGGCTTCTCTTTTTTCCATACAATTCAACACAGTGACAGTCCATCACATGAATGAGCAAGGCTGGTAGGGGCACTTTTTAAAATGAATAAACCTTTTGCCTGTGGCCACCTATGCAAAACAGAAAAAACAAAGAGACATAACCAAGCTCACATATTTAGTGATAAAAAAAATCGGCTTAATAGACTTTTCTGATCTCACCTCTCAGCCTTGGGGTAGCAGACATATCCAGAATGGCATACTAATAGGCCGACTGTATAGACAGAGTGTTTAACTGGTTCTGGTAGCTCACTGCGACAGGCTCTGATGAGACCAAAGCCCCGTTTCATTAACAAATTACACTGATTGCCTGTAACCTTTGACTAAACTCAGCCGTGTGTTTGATTGTCAGCCAATCATAACACGAGATCTGAGCTGCAGGCAATCACCGTGCATTTCATTTGGACAAAAATAGATGCTCTACTTCACAACTTTCTCAACCGGCTGACAGTTTGTACAGTATGCGGTGAACGGCGTCCATTTCTTTCTTGAATCATAAATGAATATGTAAAAGTGCATGTTTGGTAATCACGCGGTTTGAGTCTGAGTTGTTCTCTGCTCATTAACACTCCAGTCACTAAAGCGTAAGAGCAAATCTGCTGAGGAAGACTCATTTAGATACCTAAAAGGACCTTGAGAGACCTTCTGTAGTTTGCACACTCTATTTATGGCTTTGAGTGAACTGTCTAGCTTTGCCTCTACCGGGACAAAAAAGGGTTTTATGATGCTGTTTGCCTTCTTTGAGGCAAAAACTGATAGCAGTGACCAGACAAATAAGATCAGCAAATTGGTACCTTATCCCTTGGCTGGAACTCTCCTTGAAATGTCCTGGTAATATCCAAATTTTACCCCCAGGACAAAAAAAAAGCAATAAAACTGTGATCATTGTTTTCTGTTTCAGAGTAATTGGTTGGCCTCGGCTGATGTGCTGCACTTTCCCTCAGGAATACCAACAATGGGACTAGAAGGACATGACTTGAGCCACTGTTCCTTTGAACTCACTAACCAAGATGTCCTTTTCCATCATATGAAATCTCTAGTATAATTTAATGTTAGGGTATACGCCATTCGAACGTGTTGCTTGTTAGCTGCACCTTCCTGCACCCACAGTATCTAAACTTTGTTTTGTCTGGGCTTACCCTTTCTTGGCTTTTTGGACTCCTGAAGCTGGTGAACAAAATTTCTTCTTAAAGGACAAAGCTGGTGCTGTCGCTCAATGTTTGTCTTCAGCAAATCCCATGAAAAGACCAACCCCAACCATTGGCCGGTTTTCCTTTCAGCACTTTCCTCTTTCCCTACCCTGCCTGTGGCACTCGGCCCAAAACTCATTGTCATTCAGTCATACCCACCAAGACTTAAACCGTAAGGACCGAGGGCTCTATTTTAACGATCTAAGCGCATGGTCTAAATCTCATGGTGCAAGTGCATTTAAGGCATGTCCTAATCCACTTTTTGTTAGTTTAACAGTGGGGGAAAAAACCTTGCACCTTGGCACATTGCAATTATAATGGTGGATTGTTCATTTTAACATGCAGTGTTTTTTTCGCACCTGCCTGTTAAGGTACATATCATTATCTTGATCATGCTAAGTACAAATAGCAGTGAAATATTGCTCCACTGATTTCAGACCAGTTCTTTGTTGGTCAAAGCAACCGCTTCACACTGTCGCAAGAAAGCATTGCACCAACAATGCGTATGATCACACCTTATTTTAAGACCAATGTGCCCATGGGCACTCAGATGGGCGCAAGTGCATTTTCTGTTCAAGCAAAATGGGTTCTGAACGGGAAATAATAATTGAAATTGGATGAGAAAAGTAAACGTTATGGTAATTTTTATCAAAATCAACTGCAGTCTGTCCCGGTCCAATATGGCAGACAAGGACCAGTGTCTGTAAATACCAAAGACAAAGACGCTGCATTGGCCGTTAGAGTCTAACGCTAGTGTCAGCATGCTACCATGCTCACAATGACAATGCAATGACAATGCTATCATGATGATATTTAGCAGTCAACATTCACAATGTTCACTATTAGTTTTGCAAGTTAGCGTGCTAACATTTGTAAGATTTTTTTTGGGGGGGAAAGTATTGAACAATTATAATTTTGACCTGAAGATGACCCTAGATGAGAAATCAAAGGATTACCAAAGATATTACATTCATCCTGAGGGGGGCATCAATATTTGTAGTTGTTGAAATATTTAAATCTTGATCAAAAGTCGTGTAGAGCACATCAATGCCCTCTAGTGACTAACAAAAAGGGGTCACAATCATGTAGTTTCTCGTTTTTAAATCCTAAAACACCTGAGCATATATGACATGACAAAGGTTAATCGTGGATTTCTTGAATACTTTTTTTTTGGGCTGCATAGGTGTGGTTTACTTACAATAAACCCAGCGGCCATCGTCATAATAATGTCACTCAGGGCAAGAATTATTTATTGGTGTATTTTGAATGGCTGTGGATTCATGGGCAATGCTTGTTGGATGGATCATTTTTATTGTCACTGTTGGTGTCATATAGACTACAACCGGGGGGATCTTACTCCAAGCAAGAAGTGGTGAGAGAAGAGGAGAAAGGGAGAAGTCATGACACTTTCAACCTCTGTCTCTGATTTGAGGGCCAATCAGTTAATCATCAGTTAATCACATATCAGTCAAATCATATGTCTAGAGCCCCTGGGTTCAGATTACAAATTTATCATCAACCACCACACTCTCTGTAGCTTGAACTGTACTCAGTGTAAGTCAGACAAGAGTGAGCTTCATAGGCACAGCCAGACATCCGACGCCATGTCCGTGACGTAATAGTTGTTATGTCATCTGTTAGAAGCGTGTCGTGCACTTGGCGTGAGTACTTCTTTTAAACAAAGTGTTTTTTGTGCCAGCTGACATGCAACTTTCATATGCAGATTTGAAGATAGAGATCGGGAACTAGTGTTAAAATAAACTGGTTACATAAGACAGAGAGCCGCGGTCGAAAATGTGTGAATGAAGCTCGCACACACACACACACACAAAATAATTTATTTATTCACTCAACTGTTTGCTCACTGACTGTATAAATATGCACACATATGTGCTTACACATCGATGAACATGTCCATTTGCATACACACACACACACACACACACACACACACATACAGACGAAAGTGCGACAGTATTACATCAAGTTGACACGTCAGGATGCTGATTTGTTCCTCCATGTGTCTGCGTGTGTTTATGTATGTGCTTGTGCACATTATATTTGCAGGGGTGTTTGCGCTGAGCAGCATCTATTCTTCCTCAAACAAAGGCATTCCATCTGAACTGGGCTGCAGTCGACTGATAGCCAATGGGTCCTCTGGCGTTAGATCTTGTGCGGGGTCTGGGAAAAGGCTTTTTAGGTGCGTCGGTCTCAGATGTGGCCTCTCGCTTGCATATGCTCTGACAAGTACACAGTCCTCTGTAGCACACCAGCCCTCTCCATGTCTGCATCCTGCCTGGCTGTAGAGATAAAAGCCTCCCGTCGCTGAAATGGCCCACTGTGTAAGTGTAAGTGACAGTGAGAAGGACGGGGAGGGAGCTGTGGGAGAAGGAGGGTTGGAACGGGAGAGTCTGTGAAGCCTGTGGGCAGCGACGGGAGAAAAGCAAGTCCAAATGCAACATCTCCGATTCCAAATCAGACTGCGGGCAGCGCTGCCTTACCGAGGGCAGTCAAATGTGTCCACTGTCCTGCCAGTCTCGTTTATGAGAGAGTGACGGCTCCTCATATCTTGGGAGAAGTTGCAATGAGTCAGTCCCTGAGTCAGTCAGTCAGATTGAGAAAAAGTGCAGCTTGTATGGTAAGATATTTATCAGCTTTAGATTCAGCATGATTGCTCCTTGATCACATTTGGACCAAGCAACTTTCTAAAGACCGTTCTCTCTGTCTCATCTTTGCAACTTTAACAATTTGTACCGTTCTCTATTAATTATGCATTTGTGCCTAAATGAACCCCCGCAAATCGCAACTCTTTCTTCTAACTCAGCACTGTTGAGGGCTGGGAGAGAATTTGGGGAATTGGGGATGTTGTTGGGCACAACAACAACTACAAAAATGTCACAGTTTTGGTGTCACTGAACCCTCTGTCGGTTGGCTCAAGGTCTATTTTTACCATTTTCTCAAGAGACGCTCATGTAAGATACGACTCTTCGCTTCCTCGGGTCCCTGGCAACACACCCACACCCACCACCACAACCCCTTTGCTTTTTGTTTATAAATAGAACCCATTACCTGCATCAGGCCAGTCTTTCATAGCAACGCCACACATTCCAACAAGTACATTTGGAACGGGCAAACACAAGTGCCTTTAAATGTGGCACAAGGACTAGAATCCAGAGAACCAGTGTTGACGGTTTAAGAAACGTTACGCACCAAACTCGTGTGATACAGCTCTGCTGTCCTGTTTTTTTGTCCACAGCCAGAGGTACTGCATGTGCAACCCTGATGTCGTACAGCAGTTTCACAACCCGGACACAATCTTCATCCTTGCCTTTGCTGTGGTCCTCCTCAACACTGACATGTACTCCCCCAACATCAAGCCTCAGCGCAAAATGGGCCTCGATGACTTCATACGCAACCTAAGAGGTGAGTGTGTCCATCGAGCGAGGAGTGTTTTCTTACATAGAGGCTGTATGTACAGTATGTATCAACGCAGGGAGTGTGAGTTGTCGCAGTGGACAGAGCTGGTATCATGACCTGCAGATGTGTTTTTGCATTTATACAGCAAGTGGTTTATGAGTTTGAACTTTGGTTATATACAGTGACCACACATGCACAGCTTGAAAAATGTACTGCAGATCTCAAGGCCTTGCGTGATGGAGAGATGTGTCAGAAAGAGTGATGGGGAAGAGGAAAAAGAGAGCAGGGGGCAGGGAAGTAAAGGTTTTTACGACAAGCACACTCTTATCAACCTCATTTTAATCTCACTATCAGTCTTTGAGTGACAGCCTCTTGAACTGGGGTAAATTACTCAAAGAGGCGGCGGTTGCTTGCCTCCGCTCACTAACCCATCACTAACCCCATCAACCGCGAAGGAAGATAATCCAGACATCTTTGATTCTAAGCTCTGCTCCAAAGACCATGGCGTGGAGCCATTTAATTGAGGCTCACTTAGTGTTAGATGTGATGATATGAGTGTGGGTTTTCCAGAAACATCTCATCACCTGCACTGAGCTCCTTGATTCTCCTGAACACTCAGCATCGCTGTCTCCAGTTGAACCATTATTATTTTTACATTCAGCTAATGGAAAAATCCACCATAGAACAAGATTTCTCTTTCTCAGTTTTTTTTTCTTCATATAATATTGCTCAACTGACATTTGTGAGCTGCACAGGTTTCTATTTGAGCTGTACAGCAGTGTCAGACTGGAGCGACGATTGGAAGTTATAACAGAACAACTGCCGGGACTCAATGGCCGCGCACACACACTGGGATTAGAGCACATTCTCGGATTCAGGGCTGCAAACCCATTTGTACAATGAAATGATTTCATTCACAATCAACATCTGTGTGTAATGTCGATGGACAAACTCCAAAATGTGTCAAATGAGGATATCATGACTTTCAAGTCAATATCTTTAATTTCCAGATAAAGGAGCCGTCTGTGTTTGAAGTATTGACTTTGATATTAATGGAATAGCACAATGCAGATTCTGTCCCACTAGCCTCGAAAACCTGTCCATATCTTCTTTTTGGTGATGGCGTTTTTCAACTGTTAGTTACAGTATATTTATTGTGTCATACACATTCAAGTCTCTTCTGTGTAATTTCTTGGAACTACAAAAACTGATATGTTTCCTTTCAGTTTTACTCACAAAAATGCCTTTTGTGCGTCCTTGAGGTCTGACAATCATTCCCTTTTCAGAAAACATCTGCAAAAAGGATTTTTTTTTGAGTATTTTAAATAATGTATCATTTACATCCATGTTTGCCAGCCTGCTTCTTCTGTGCCACTGCCTGTGCAGGCACTTCTGTGCAAAACGACATTAAAAATGAGGCCAGGTTTGTGCACAATGCACAAAAACACAAATACGCAAAACCACTCGCCACACAACACATCATTTCACAACTAGCTCATCTCCGCCGGGCACAGTTCTTATTTTTGATACGCCCACATTATACGGGCCCTTGTGCCCTCAGGTGTGGATGACGGAGCAGACATCCCCAGAGAGATGGTGGCAGGCATCTATGAGAGGATTCAACAGAGAGAGCTCCGCTCCAATGAAGACCATGTCACCTATGTGAGTCGTGTGGAGCAGTCCATCCTGGGCCTGAAAACTGTGAGTAATATTTTTGTTTGTGTGTAAATCCCTCAGATTGTCTGTACCTGTTGTGCTGTCTCCTTCCGCTGCTGCCCTGTGTTCTTCTGCAGCAGTCTGTCCTCTGTCATCTCCATCTCTTTAACCTCGCCTCCATAGATCCTCGCCGTGCCCCACAGACGTCTGGTGTGCTGCTGCCGCCTGTTTGAGGTGCCTGATGCCAACAAGCCTCACAAGCAGAAACTGTCCCAGCTTCAGAGAGAGGTCTTCCTCTTCAATGACCTGCTGCTGGTAACGCTACTCGGCTGAAATGATCTGACTCACTACGGTGCTCTAAATATGCACCTGAAAGCACAAACTCCCATCATAAAATAAAATGAATGATCATCATCAGATACAGGGAATGTTAATTCAGCGATGTTTTTTGTCCTGTGTCGACTGCAGATCCTCAAACTGTGTCCCAAGAAAAAAAGCTCAGCCTCATACACCTTCTGCAAAGCTATGGGTCTTCTGGGAATGCAGTTTCACCTCTTCAGCAATGAATGTAAGATGCTACTTTACTCTGCAGCAGTTGTTTCTCTCAGTTCAAATCAAACCTGGCCTGGAAAATGTTGAGCCATCAACAGCATAGTCATCCGTCAAGTCCAGGCTGCCAAGGGGTCACCAGTAAAACATAATCAACTAATCACTGTCAACTTACACTCCTTATTTTACAGATTTTATAATTACTTTAAAAAATATAATTCTACTGTGCTAATGTTTTCTGTGATTCAATCTGCAAAAGGCACCATATAATCAAAGTATAAACAAATGCAAACATAAGGACCCATATGGAATAGAGCTTTTCTGAACCGTGAGACTACTTTTTGTCTGGTGTCTAACAAGAATATTCAATCTGAGATCTCAGATCATACTTTATAAAACATTTAAACAATCACATCTGTAAGAAAATACAAAAATCCTATTTTCAAATGTTAGTTGAGCCTATAATAAGTCCCCATAAATAAGACTCTGAGAGACTGACTTCAAAAAGTATGAGTTAACGGGGCAGTTTGTGATTAATTGGCTCACAACTGAACTGGTTAATGGAATTACATTTGACAGTTGTTTAGCTGATGAATCTACAAATTCCACACAAAAGCTGAGACTGATGGGAATGTCATTAGTTTTGCAAGTGTTTGATCATAAACCAAATTGTTGGACGGGTTTGAAACATGGCTCATGATGGCTCGGAAAAATTAAAAATTGTAGGATCATCATAGTATTCTTAGCAGGAACTTAAGTAAAGACTACAACACAGATTTGAAAGATGTTTTAGAATGTTTTTTTTAGAATAAAAGCCATGGTGAAAGCTCTCTCTCTCTCACTTTGTTGGGGGTTTCTCCCCAGACTACGCCCATGGCGTCACCATGCTGAGCCCGTTTACCTCAGAGAAGAAACAGCTGGTGAGCTTCTGCTCCCCGAGTGGAGAGGAGCTCAGGAAGTTTGCCGAGGAGCTCCGAGAGGCTATCGCCGAGGTCAACGAGATGGAGCAGATTCACATCCAGTGTAAGGAAAGACGGACACACGCGCTTAACACACAGGCAAAAAGCAAACAGAAATGTAATGCACTGTATATGGCTGGTTGCAATGTCTCTTTTCGTTGTTGTAGGGGAGTTGGAGAGGCAACAGGGCATCATGCCACACGGCATACACACCAACGGTGGGCAAGTGGACACGCTCATAGGACACGGCTCTCCCTCAGGTGCTGGTTTGTGCTTGCGCTGCATGAAATGCACAACGCAGCATACATTACTCACAACAATATTACTCCGGGGAAGGTAGAAAATAGGACAACTTCATGGAAGAGAGGCGCATGAAAAAAAACACCGCACTGAAAGAGAAAATAAGAAAAGGAAATCGGACCGTGGTCAGTGGGAGAAGGGAGTAGTTCAACAGTGTAACTTCGTCAAGTCATTTTGACCTTTTTGTGTTCGGGTTAAACCAGTGAGTCGGAGTGTGTGATATTTAAAAGTCGCCGTTATACGTATTCTTTCACCTTATAATGCAAACTCTGCTTTTGAAGTTTAAATTTGGGATGCTCTTGCTTTCTTGCAGTCAGCTGAGAAGATTGATACCACTTTTATGTCTGTGCAGTAAATATGAAGCTACCACTGGTTTCACAGAGGGTGATGTGCTGCAGTCACTTCCTGGAGTCTTGTTGCCAAGTGCAAAGCTTTGGACAGAGCAAGGATTGCTGTTTCCCCCCCTCTTTCCTAAATGTTAAGTTAGCCGGCAGTTGGTGGAAGCGTCGTACTGTAATCTCAGTGCAAACTGGAGATCTCACATCGAACTCTGCAAATAAGCATTTTCCCAGTGTGGAGAGCGACTCGTGACTTTTTCGACGCTCTCTGAATACTGAAGCCGAAAAAAATCTGCCTGTTGACTTACAAATAGAGCTGTCTCTCCCACAGGCCAACAGGATCTGTACGATAAACCCGGCAACAACAACACAGTAGAGGTGAGTGCCAAAGCTACTCATGTCTCCCTCAGGTAAGTATCTGACTATTCAGCTTTGTGGGTGTGCTTTTGTATGCGTGCGTGCGTGTGTGCAGTTCGACAGGGACCGTGCCTCATCCGAAAAAAAGAAAAAGTCTGCTTCATGCTTTGCTTTAAAAGAGCGCCGCCGGAGGCACATCCCCTCCATACAGCCAGGGATACGAGGGCCGCTGAGAGGAGGCTGCCGTAGCGGCACTGCAAACAGCCCCTCTCTGTGCATCATGAGTGGATCAGCAGCCACACTACTCACTACACAACATCCCTTCTTTCATCAGCTGCTGTTCGCCAGCCTGACTGTATAAGCTCTAGCAAGCCACCGTAAGCCCGGCTGGCTCCTAGAATACCATCCACAAAGCCAGATGAGCTTGATACCATAAACAGTCTGTCGAGTGTGCGTGGGTGGGTCCTTCCTTTAACTAAAACAGAGAGATAGAAGCTGTTCTCCCCCTCTCTCGTTTCTCTCCGTTATACTCCTTTGCCCGTTTCTCTCCTTTCTATCTTTCCTCTCACTCAGTCCCTAAGAGTTGTAGATTATTGTGTTAGGGAGACACCAAGCCCTCGGTGTCACTTCTCTCCTCTCCTGACATTCACCTTCATCTGTTAGCTTCTCATTCTCCCACTCAATGACCATATTCACACACACACACACACACACACACACCCAGACAATAATTCAATCCAAAAACGTTCCCGCCATGACCTCTGACCTAAACCTCGTCTTACCCCGCAACCCCGTTATCTTTCTGGGCTGGTGTGTGTGTGAGTGTGGGTAAAGATTCTATTGAGAGAAATTGTAAATCATGTAATAAACATGATTGAGCCAAAAAGAAAGAGAGTGTGTATGTTTTGCATGCGCTCGCTCTGCATACCTACCTGCATGCCTGCATGCCCATGTGCGTAACACACCAGAGGGCTGCGTAGAGGCTGCGTTCAGGCTGGTAACTCCTCATGCGTTCTCTGACTGTCTCTAAACTAGGTGTCAATTCACAACAGGCTGCAGACCTATCAACTGAGCCAGCCCAGCATTGAGTCCTCGACTCTGGCCCTGGCTGCACCACCTGCCCTGCTCAGCCCCGTCCAGCCCGGGGAGCTCCGCCCAGAAACACTCATCCAGTGCCAGCAGATTGTCAAGGTGATCGTCGTGGACCAGAGCGGGCGAGGGCGGATGGAGGCCTTCCTGAGCCAAGGCCCGGCCACCCATCAGCTCATCCAGTCGGCCCTGTCCACACCTGTGCACGTCAGAGAAGGGGATGGCCCTCAGCCCCCCCTGCCGCCTCCGCCTCCACCTTACAACCACCCCCACCAGTTCTGTCCCCCTGACTCACCCATGCCCCTACACCACACCCTGCCTCTCATGCGCAGGCGCAACTCCAGCGGCTCACGCAGCATTGTCTGAGTCCTGAGTTACTCTACGAACCCTGGAGGGAAGACATTACCCTCACACACACACACACACACACACACACACACACACACACACACACACACACACACACACGCTGGAGCACTACTTTGAATGGTATAATGAAAGCATTGCAAAAAATTAAATAAAGTGAGGAATATACTGTGTGAGTCGCACAAAGGGAAGAAGGAAAAGGAAACCAACGGGAATCCAATCACACTCTTGACTGAGCAGTGTTGTGGCTCTGATGCCAATTCTCTGTCTTCAACATGTCACCCGGTAGCTGACTGGTGTTGTCTGTCTAGATTTCACACTCTTGAGGGGGTTTGTGACTTTGCATTTTTTAAATGTCACCTGTACAACAGGCTGTCTGTGAGCTATGACTGTGTGGCCGAAGGGGCGATGAAAGGACATGGAGCGGCTTTAAACGTAACGGACAAAACGTTTGGGGTTTTGTTTTCTTCCAAGGTATCGACGTTAAGTTCACACCTCTTTGCTAGGTACAGTAGTCTCAGATACCACACTCACAGTGAGGAATCATTACAGCCCAGCTAATAAAGCTTCTCCACACTGTAACGATTGTTTTCCACCTCATCTCTGCATAATGTGAGGGAAAAAAAACTGAGTGTCCACGTATTTGTTTCCTTAGTATTTTGTAGGGAACAGAGAATCAGTGAGTGTGAGTTCTCCAACATCTCTTCCCCGTCATGTTTAGTATGGTAGGGTAAGCACGGATGTTGTTACTCACTGTACTAACCTAAAACCACATTCAGATGACAATCATATTGTTTGTGCTTCATTGTTATGTGTTTTTTCTAAACCAGATATCTTCACAATAGTGTGTGACTGCCCCGATTCAGTGGTGTTTGGCTCTCACAGAGCTCAGGAAGGGATGTGCTGTACTGTAACATGTAAAAGCTGCACCTCCGAGTCGAGCTGAGAGCTGAACGATTGTGTACTGTGAGCTCAGGCTGCTTAATCATGGGCATCAGGGAGCTGGGCTTGTAATTCAGCCAGAACAAGGTTAAACAGGCAGATGCCTCTCTCCTCCTGTACATGTACTCCTCTAACGAGTTACCTTGTGTGAATATTGCTGTTACCTTCGGATTGAGGCAATGTCTATGCCCAGAAAAACTCTTAGCTTTAGTTTAAAAATGGATAAATATCGCTCCACACAGGGTAGACCGAGGACACACTAATAAAAACATCACCCGCTCGAATTTTATTTTCCCTCGCACACTGAAAACGTTACATAAGCCTCGATGCATTCCTTTGCTGAATGTTAAATCAGGGGGAAAACTGAAGATGTCCATGGAATAATTATTTGAAGTGTCATCTGGCATGTTTTTGAGCTTGTACAGCAGATCACGAATCATCCGACTGAGACACACCACACACCTCTTGTACCTTTTGCACCACAGAATATATTGGATATATTGTATATAGATAATATAGATTTATTCTGAAAATAAGTGATTGGTTTGCCCAGTGTGTGTATCTGCGTATGTATTTGTACAGAGATCTAGTTTAAAAGAAAAAAAAGGATATTATAATTATTATAGTTATTATCATTATTCACGTTTATTTTCACGAGGGTGTCCTACATCCTACTGCTACGAGAGATGGGAAATAGGCAGCTTTTATAGAACACACTCCAGTTACCATGGTAACACAGATATATTATTACAGATCTACATTCGTCAGTAAATTACCATGTCAAATCATAACAGGATTATTAGGAGATGGCTGTCACCTGTTAAGGTGTGTAAAGGGCTATGCTGTATTGGTGAATACGTACAGTAAACCACGTGTCTCTCTCTCACACACACACACACACACACACACACACACACACACACACACACACACACACACACACACACACACACACACACACACACACACACACACACACACACACACACACACACACACACACACACACACACACACACACACACACACACCAACATGCACATAGCTGCCAAAGCAACAACGAATCTATCTTAAGAGTCACCTTAGAAACTGCTTGATTTCTCAAGTCAGCATCCCCACTTTATTTACTGTAAACTCTGACTCACTTGTTCTATACAGCATGATGTTTATAATTATTTAATTATTTTTTAATTTTTCATTTACAGTACAAGGGAGGAATTCAATTATATGTTGGTATCATTATTGTCAGGGCATGTTGGGTTGATTAATGTCGGATTTTTTTTCACTCGCTCCACTTCCCCCCCTCCTCTCTGCCCAACCCCCGTATCCCCAGCCCCCTGCTTCTCTGTGGTTGTCATGGAGACGCACCAATCTGCATCCTCACTGTGGAGCACCGTCATTAATCTTTGCACCCTCACAATGTTTCTTAAAAAAAGAAGAAGAAAAAAGGATATTTCTTAAAGATCAACATGTTTACTAATGGAATATTTCTAAAAAAAAATCTGTTTGAAGAGACTGAAAGAATAAAGTAGTTTTTACTCTCCGTCGTTGACCGCCTGTGTCTTTGATGATCCTTGACCGCTTTTGATGTCAACGTCGTCTCCACAATGTCTGGAGCTCTGCCGGCCCCTCTAAAGAAATGAATCGGCACCAGGTGTGCAAGGGCGCCAGTGAAATGAAGGAGCTTATGGTAAATCAGCCCACATCGTTGTAACCCGGCACACCGGGTCTGAGCCCATTCATTAGAGGACGAGATCAGCCCCAAACAACAAGTGTTGAATGTCCAGTTGCTATGCAGAGTGTGTATTTAGAGTTAATTATTTTCACTCCACTCTTCTAAACAAGAGTAATTTATACTAAAACGAGGGCTTCATGAGAAATGTAGTAGCGTAAAGAATCAAAGTCAGAAAAAATACAAGCTGCTTTACTTTCGCAAATCACACTTGAGAAAGGATGGACACAACCTCGGCACAGGTGGAATTACAAAGAGATTGAAAAAAACTAAACCCTCCACCTCTTTGGCTGAATAAATTATCTTACAAAAACATAGATGATATCAACATAATACAGAAATTACAATACACAGTGAAATCAATTTTTGCCTGTAGGCTATTACAGATGTGAGAGAGCTCTCACTGTCACCGTCATTTCTCCTTCATCTTTTGTCATTTTCTGAAATACTTTGATCCCGTCTCCCTTTTTGTTTCTCTCACTCGCTTTGAAAACAAGACAAGTGGTTCGGGACAGGCAGGCCGGAGCTGAGAAGTGGGTTGAAGTGGCGCAACAAAGTCGAGTCGACTGACAGACCAGTTCAGTTCAGACCCTTTTGTTCACATCCTGTTTCTCCTCCTACTTCCCCTTCGGCCCCGTCGGGAGTCTGTCCACAGGTCACGTCCCAAAGACCCCGAAAGTTACAAGTCTCACTCAGGCACAGGTGTCCCTCAGTTTCTTTACATAGTGGTCTCTTCCCATTCCAGCTCGACATCACCTGAAGACCAGGACAAACATGTGGAGTGAACACTGTGCTAAGGGTAATGGGTTTCTTTCAGTGTGTGTGTGTGTGTGTGTTCATATGAAGTTTAATAACTAAGTTCGGAAACAAGGGCCACGCCTCAAACTCTGATCATTCTACGTACAGAAAGTACCTAAGCTCCCCTGTTCCCTTTTCTCCCTCTTTGACTCAGTTCTCGCATCCCTCCCCCATACCCCTCGTTCTCGTCCTACCTTTTCTCCCTTCTCTTTCTCATTTCACTGCAGGGACTACTGGGGGCTCTTCAAGAACAAACATGAACAAGAGACTGCACACTCATCCAGAGTCTCACACCCCCTGGTTCCATCCCGTCTCATCACCAGAGAACATCACCATCCATCCCACATCCTACCATCCCTCTAACCTCATCCCTTACCCCACATCCCTCCACCCCTGGACCCTTCATCCCTCATCCCTTCATCCCTTGACCCTTTATCCCTCATCCCTTCATCCCTCGACCCTTCATCCCTCATCTCTTCATCCCTCGACCCTTCATCCCTCATCCCTTCATCCCTCGACCCTACATCCCCTCACCCCACATCCCTCGACCCTCCATCCCACATCCTAACATCCCTCTAACCTCATCCCTTACCCCACATCCCTCCACCCCTGGACCCTTCATCCCCTCATCCCTTCATCCCTCAACCCTTTATCCCTCATCCCTCGACCCTACATCCCCTCACCCCACATCCCTCGACCCTTCATCCCTCATCCCTTCATCCCTCGACCCTACATCCCCTCACCCCACATCCCTCGACCCTTCATCCCTCGTCCCTTCATCCCTCGATCCTTTATCCCTCATCCCTTCATCCCTCGACCCTACATGCCCTCACCCCACATCCCTCGACCCCTTGACCCTTCATCCCTCATCCCTTCATCCCTCAACCCTTTATCCCTCATCCCTCGACCCTACATCCCCTCACCCCACATCCCTCGACCCTTCATCCCTCATCCCTTGACCCTTTATCCCTCATCCCTTCATCCCTCGACCCTACATCCCCTCACCCCACATCCCTCGACCCTTCATCCCTCGTCCCTTCATCCCTCGATCCTTTATCCCTCATCCCTTCATCCCTCGACCCTACATGCCCTCACCCCACATCCCTCGACCCCTTGACCCTTCATCCCTCATCCCTTCATACCTCGACCCTTCATCCCTCCATCCCTCGACCCTCATCCCTCCCTTTCCCTCTCTCATCACAATATTCAAATTGTAATAAATCATTGTAATTCCAAACCTGGAGGCGTGGTCCTTGTTAGTGAAATGGTGCTTTACCTTCCATTGCGTCCAGAGAGTCCATCTTCTCCAGAGCAGAATAGCTGACAAACCAAATGGACTGGCTGTTGCCTTTGTTGTTAAGAAGCTCCAGAGTACTTTGGTGCAGGAAGATGTACTGGGCCTGAGAGCACATACAATGACACATATTGTACAGCTTCATGTATTTCATATTTATGCCAAACCATATCCACGGGACCATATGAATAATTTGGCATGGGACTAAGAGAAATTTTATTCAGGTTTATCCTGATGGCCACAGCTGACCATATAATTGCAAGAGCACTGGCCTCACATAATAACAGGAAGACTATCTTTGCAAAATTGTGGGAAAAGCTCATTAAGTTCAGACTGTGGAGCACTTAAATGTGATCACGATTACATCACTTTATGTTGCCACAAACCTTTCAGAGGTGATTTTTCAAAACTTGCTTAAAGAGCACCTGTGTAGACGTGTATCTTAATGCCACAGCCATGGGTGTTCATGTGCTTAGATGGCACAACATTCATGAAAGGAAAAGTTGCTCCTAACACAAATACTCCAAAATGTTTTTCAGGCTTCCTCGGACTTTGTGTTTTTTGGACCGTTGACCTTTCTCTTCCTGCAAAAAATTATTATCTTGAGAATAATTGTGCCCATTTAAAAAGCTGTCTGCAAAAGTATGGTGCACCAGTGTCTCTAAAATGAATAATGCTCTCAAAGCCAAGGCTCTTTGTATGTGACTGAACTACTATGTTAATAGCTTGCAATCTGGCACACTGAACACTGCTGTCTCAAAGAATCATTTCCTCAATCGTTGCTTTTGTTTCGCCCGTGAAACTGCAGGCTCAAACTTCCGCTGCCAAAATGTGGATGCTAAGAAATGCCGAGAACATCGAGAAGTATCAATAAAACAATCATACTGAGCGGACGCTCGATGCAGAGGGTCCCTGCACTGAGACACGGAGGTCCATAAGCAATGAGAGGGGTAATTTAAGGATAGGTTCTTGCTGTTTCAAGAGGGGGAATCCCGCTTCACGCACACCTTTAATCCAGTGCCAGAAGATTTACTTTGTCAAAAATGAGAATTCTCCCACCATTTCCTCACGGGGATCAGTTCACAGCAGGACATGAAGTGAAAAGTAGGACAACTACACTACTAACACATTCGTCAGGCCATTTGAGTCTCTGATGATTCATAAGTTTAGTGGAACAACTTAAGAAAAAATGCAGCTTTTGTCTTTTTTTGTTTATTCTCCCTTGGTTGTGAAATGCGAACACAGAAATGAAATTTGCTGCGGTCATACTCTGACACGAACTCACCAGATTCTGCACCATACACATCCTCTCGCTGCGCAGCTCGGCCACCAGGCCATAGATATCCACAAAGTCGTGATCTCTGACGTGTTGGATGAGGTGGTCTAAGGCCATGAACACACCTGTTCTCCCCACGCCGGCACTGAGGAAAGAGTGAAAACAACCCGACATCATACTCTGTGATGCTCTATTGCACCTGAATGACTCCTGCTTATGACTCAGTTAAGGGTTAAGCACAGTTTGAAGGTTACTACAGTGAGAAAAGACAGAATAAAGTCATTAGTGCACTTTATGCTTAAGGGCATTACTATAATTTATGTAGTGTTAGTATGTCATAGGTGAGTAAACACTAAATGGAGTGCATTCATAAAGTGCTTTTCTCGTCTTAACGACCACTCGAAGCGCTTTTCTATCGCACATTTATTCTCAGTCTGACAAAACAGCCGACCGGGGCAATTTAGGGTCCAAGAACGGCCAGGTGATCAAACCACCGAACTCCCGTGCCACAGTACCTGCAGTGAACCGCTATGGTGGTGTTGTCGTGTCTGTGGGCGCGGACAGCTTTCACAAACTTTATGAGCGTGCCGCAGGACTCTGGGACCCCGTGCTCGGGCCACGAGGTGTAGTTGAAGTGTCGCACCAGGATGTAGTGTCCGTGCTGCACGGAGGAGTCGTCACATGAAAAAATTGAATACGGGCGCCCAAGTTTCCTTCATTATCATGCAAATTGAAGTGATCACATTCACTGACTAAATACATTCACATGAACTATTACAATAACACAATATGCAATATCCTTGTTTGTCAAAGGGGGGGAAGGCCTTTTGTTGACACTTGTACAAACATTCTTAAAGAGAGCGTGTGCTGATATTTTCATTTTTTATGATTACTGTAAACACATCCCGTGAAAAAAAACAGTTTTGTCTGTATGGCCATAACCTGATAGATCTTATTTCTCTGCTGTGTGTGTGTGTTTGTGAGAGGTTATTAGCTCAGTTACCTTTTCCACTTTCAGGGTTCTGACAGTCCAGTCAGGAAGGACTTCCTCTGACACTTTTGAAATGAGAATGTCACTAAACACTGACATGGGCTTGTTGTCCTCGGGCCAGTACTTGTGACAGCGAATCTGCCACACACACACACACACACACACACACACACACACACACACACACACACACACACAAACACACACAAAAACGTGCAAAGATCAGATCTCGTAGTAGATGTTATAATGGAGCCCAAACAGAGCCCAGCTCCTGAATGCTCATACATAGCGGTTTCCTAAGAGTGACAAATCTTTGATGACGCACTCTGCCTTTTTCGTAACACTGCGTTAGCATGGCTATGGTGCGGGTTCCCGTTTCCCAGATCATCCTCCAGAAGTCAGCCACTGTGCCAGGCAGAGGACCCTGGGTAGCGATGAACTCATTGGGACACAGGTAGCCCTAAAAAAACACAGAAATACTTACAGAATCAAAAAGACCCAATAACTATGGATTGGCAACAAATGTGTCTCTCTGCATACTTAATATCATAACCTGATTATGTGTCAAAGTGGAAGCAACCTTCCAGGTTAACCTGGGAGCTTTTAGCCGCTGATACTCACTGAGACGAAGCTGGCGTTGATGTAGTCGGAGCCTGCAGTGCCCGGTTCTGACAGCAGTTTCACTCGGTTGTTGTTGTCTACGGACACAGTATATTAAGAAGAGTGTGGCTGATATGTGTGAACTGCTGTTGTGCAAGTGGTGGTGAAATCCGCATGCAGTTAATGTTACAGCTAAAATTCATACATGTCATATAGAGTCTGGAAGAAAATGTTCAGCCTGACCACTTACACGGTTTGATGTTGGGGAAGCGGTTTTTGGATTTGTTCCAGGGAAGATCAGCATCTGCGGTGGCCAGGTCCTGCAGCAGCTTTGGAAGCTCCTGCGGAGATAAAATGTAATACACCATTCACAAAATAATAATAATAATAATAACTTAATTTTATATAGCGCCTTTTAACGGACCCAAGGACGCATAAACACAACAGAAACACACATTCTTTCACATTGAATTTCTTCACATTCATGAAGGTTAAAGGTTAGGACCCCTTTTTGTAAAACTGCTTTAAGTAAAATTTAAAGATAACAATAAAAACAATGTTTTTAATTTACACTAATGTTTTTTGTTGTTTTTTACTTGAGAAAACAGACAAACAAACAGAATTTTCCTAATTCTTTTTTCTATTTGATGTCCTTTTTCTACTGACATCAGAATTTCCTTCATGCTTTACTGTGATTGCTTTCATTTTTTTTTGTTTTATTTCCAGGCAATGAGTTCAAACATAGTTATATGAAATATCCGTTATTAGAAGTTAAAGAAACACGGGTGCAAGTTGTAGGCAAACACTAACAGCAAACTCTTCCTGGAACTTGGCATTGTCGTTGGCACACAGATCCTCTACGTGCTGCAGGAATGACTTCTTGTTGACGGGCCTGACAGAGACATATATGGAATGTGAGAAACAAAGAGAGATATGACACAAAAACAATCCAACAATAGGCTGTTTTCTATAACAATGAGCAGTACAGAGTATGCAGATCCGTGATTCATCTAATGTTCGCATATTGCAGGATGACTTACTTGAGTGATTTCCTGTAGCTGAGGAGCCTGGACAAAAATAGACAACATAAATCAACCAAAATAAACAAATTATCTCAATAATCGCAGCCCACACTGAGGTATATTTCTGTCCACCGCATATGAGTTGATCCTCTTTGCAGAGAGTGGATGATATTTCCGAGAATAGTTTTTGGAGAAAAGGAGGTTTAACCTTTTTAATTAAATTCACTTTGATTTAACACTGACAGTGAGTTTGATGTATTGCTCTGAAGGAATACGTGAACATCAGTAAACTTGTAGCCTGTAGACTTGTAGCCACGCAGATCCTCAGCTAACCATAACGCTTCCCATTTGTACCCCCTAAGAGCACTTAAGCCTTTCCAAGAATTTTCATGACAGCGAGTGGGTAAACAAATTCAAATGGTTTGAAGCAGTGGAGTGTCAGCGCAGCTCTGCAGTTCCTGCCAGAGATGGCGGGGAACAGGAGCAGGCTGTGGGCAAAGCTCTGACGTCACAGGTTTCATGGAACTGTCGCCCTTCGCCGAACGTTTAAAACACATATGGATGATTTAAGGCGAGCTTTAATAGATAACATGACGCACACTGAGTGGTGGATGAAGAGCGGCATGCAAACAAACTGTACACAGCAAAATGTGGCACACTCAGGTCAAAAGCAAAACTTACTGGATGACATAAATCTCTTTCCGTCTAAAGAAGAAGGAAGAATACCTGGTGGGAGAAGAGTGGCCAGTGAGAGAAAAATTAAAAAGCCAAGGCCAGTCAGTGCATGTGTGTGCATACAAAGGGAAGTTATATGTGCAATCCATGTGACAAGTGAGAAGGAAAATGTGTTATTTGAGCATAAATTGTGCTTAGAAAAGGCGGCATCTATACAGATCACACAATCCAAGTCATGAAGAGATTCTGGTCACAACAAAGAGAAACACACGGTCCTAATGACGCCAGTTTGAACTTAAATGACGGCTGGAGGGGTACAACGTGCAGCTGTCAAAAACGGTGACACCTAAAATAAGTGGACAGCGAATTGTACTCGGGACCTGCCTCCGGTTTACGGGACTACAAAACACTGCTAACTGTGAAAAATGTGATATTGGATTTTCAACGTGGCAGGCAAATATTTGCTCAAGTAGGGCAGTTGTGTTTCTTTTACACAAAAGAGATGAGGGACCGTTATCTGCCAGGTAGAAGCACTTTTATTTATTTATCCTGTACCATATATGGGTTTTATGTTTTTTAATAAATTCCTCTTGAACGCAGACACATTTTACAGCTTCCTGGACCCGTCTATTTTTGGTTTTGTTCTGTTATTTGTTGTCGTGTGGGTGATGATGATAGGTGCAGGTGTTCACAGAGCTTTTGCTCACTGGTTGATTTAATGCCATTTACGGTCTTTATTTATACTGGCACATAAAAATATGAATAGTTACATGTTGGTACTAATCCTATCAAAAGCATATTCAAAGCTTTCCATTCCTGTTCCCCTCATCTTAGCCATCAGTGATCTGTGTGTCACCTGATGCAAAACTGTAGCTTGAGAAGGAAAAGCTGCCTCCGTCACTTAGTGTCTGTGCACTTGTTTGTGCGAGGGACGGATAAAAACAGCAGCGCTACACTGTGCATTCGCAGGAGAGGATGGTTAGAGAGATGCAGAAGGGATGACAAGCCTGGGCTGCAGAGAACTGAAGTGAAACTATAAAGCCACGATGATAGTGTGTTATGTCGCGCTGGTGCAGCTGCCTCTATTTTCTGCAGAAGCTCACTCGAAGGTTAAGTGCTGACGGGAGAGCATATCAAGTCGGCTGCAGGAGAGAGATTATTTGTCTTGTTGACTTGGATCTCAAATCTTTTCTAGAGCAGCTAAATCAAGCCTGAAGTCATGTAGTGCACTACCAGCCTTGCAAATAAAAAAAAATATGCATGCGTTACATTCGGGAGAGTGATGCTTTTGGATTCAAACGAACAGACCTACCGGTTGAGTTTCTCTTGTTTCAGCTCCAGATCTGCCACAGCGATCAGCTGATCCAGTTTACACTTGGTCTCTATGATCTCTGCCTCTCTGGGTGAATAAGTCCCACCCTCCTTCTTGCGCTGATGGATCCTGACATTTAATGACGAGCAAGTCAAACAAATTGGTTAACGACAGGGTAAATACAAGATGAACATTAATAACCGCAATGCACAATTAGTGATTTCTTACACAGGGATTTACAAATGGTACGTTTTTTGTTGTGTTAATACTGAATGCTATCCAATGCAGTATTCTAATGAATGTGTGAATGTTGGCTAATGAATTAATGCCTGTTGCCGTCTTACCTGACTGAGGCACAGATGATGACGATGAGCAACACAGCCAAGAAGAAGGAAAGCAGAACACCCAGGATGATCTGCTCTTCTCTGGTCAACAGCCCATCCACTAGAAAGAGAGGGAGAGGTGACGGAATGTACGACATCACACAAAAATAACAAAGGGGACTTTACATGTCATGTTTAAATACATAGTTACACAGGGATGAATACACACCTGCAGTTTTGACATGGTCAGAGTACTCAGAGTCCGTGTGTTGGCCATTGATGTTGGTGGCTCTGAACTTAAACCTGGTAAATATGAAATGTGATAATATTATACAACACACATATACAATAGTTATCAAAATTGTGTCTGAGTGTGCCCGTCGTGCACTCACACGTAGACCGTGTTAGGCTTCAGAGGTCCATTGCAGAAATGGTCGGTGTTGTTCTCCTGCACACAGTCATTGTCCTCTCCGATCACGTATGTGCCTGCTGTAGTGTGATTGTTCCTCATCGGGGGCCGGCCGTCTCCAGGCACACCGCGAGCACCTCTGACGTGTGTGCCCGTGCGCGACACATCATCCCCCGGAAAACATGGCGGGTTGGGGAACCCCTTGTCGGTCAGGTAAGGGGCAGGGTGGTCAAAAAATGCATTCTTCCAGTTGGTCAGGTTCTGGATGTCCTTCACTATGACAGGATGGAAATGAGAGGGGAAAGGAATCGCAGGGGGACCAAGTCAAATTTCTGCTGACATCAAAGCCCTTCAGCCATTTACTTATTTATTCACTTACTTATTTACTATTTATTCAGTCTTTTGTTGACTTGTGAGTTGCACAACGTAAAACACGATTCTACTTGAGGCTTTAAACACAAACAAGACGGATAGCCCAAGTGTAGTCAACTAAAAGGGATGGCTGTCAACGTTTCTGAAGAGTCATACCCCCTGACTCGGCCACGACGACCTGGATTTTTGTGATTGGTCCATTGTTGTCACTATAGAAACAGGCAGGCATGCGGATGGTGATACTCCTGTGGGTTACTATGGCAACCCCTCCATGGCCCAACACTGCCTGGGGTCTTTGGGTTGGCTTGGCCGGGGCTGGAGCGCGTGCATGTGTGAACAGAGAGGGGCACGCACACACACAGACACACGGACACGGACACGGACACACACACACACACACACACACACACACACACACACACACACACACACACACACACACACACACACACACACACACACACACACACACACACACACACACACACACACACACACACACACACACACACACACACAGTGAAGAGGTGTGTTTATTCCGTTGCTTTAAAATTAAACATAACAAACAACTGCTCTGAACAGTCAGATTAAAACTGCTCTTCATCTACACAGACCAGACAATATTGCTGAGTTATATTTTACTGTGTCAAATCAACTGAACACTGAAGTCATTTTGAGCAATAACACTGTGCCATCGGCAATTCTCTGCCTTGAATCTGTGCTGCACTGCTGCAGCGGGAGCCGTACCTTTGATTCCCGTTGTTATCTGGACATGTGGACTGGGCGGACTCCTGCCGGCCCCGTTCCTTGCTGAAATCTACAAACAGAACAATCGAAAGAAGGAAGACAGCAGAAAAAAAGACGAAAAAAAGACGAAAGGCTCAGCAAGGAGTCGAATAAAATGAAACGACAATTTTTTTACGGAGCGCTGGAAATGCTGAATGTTCTGCGACCAGAGAGACTGTGTCTAAATGGGCCTGTCTTTTGTGCTTATCCTCCTTGCCTGTATGCTGTAGTTGTGTCCTCCCTTTAGGCCCTCGATGACAGCCGTCAGCATGTTGTCCTCTCCTTGGATGATATCAAGGCTGATGTTCTTGACCAGCCGCTGCTTTTCGTAGACATACACAAAGTAGGCAGTGATGTTTCCATTGGGCTCCTCTGGGGGCGTGAAGGTCACCTTCACACGGTTCACCTCCTCTGGGATAACCGACACAATCACGTTCTTGGGCGGATCTTTGGGCTCTGGGGACAGAGTGGAAATGATACAGAAGAACATTCGTACGTGAGACGGCCAATTGTCATGCTTCCGATTTTGTTTTTGTGCAACGAGATTTTGCATCGCTTTGTTCTGAGTTGCATTTACTATACTGTGCTATATTCACTATTTAGTCACTGCATGCACTGGTGTTGAATCTTGAGGGGCTGTGTCCAGTTTCTGTCGGGATTTTGATGCCGCCTCAGCCATAAACGTCATGGACACAATTGCCCGGAGGCAATTAGCGTGGCAGCAGCACAGCAACAGAGTGTGATGCTGGCCAGGAAAACAAGGGGCGGGCCGACAGAGTGAGGCACAGAGGGAGCAGAGCAGATGACGCGGCCACACAGCAGAATCCCACAAGGCGTTCTGAGACACCAAGGCCACCCAGAAGTTATACCCACTTAGGCAAGGTGCACATGTGCTGGACAGCAGGGGTGAACAGTCCAGACAGACAGACAGAGTGTAAGTAAAGCCAAGTAGAGGATGGATGAAAAGCAAGCGGCGCTGTGCGGGTGGGTCTGGAGCATCAGCAGCAGAGAGGACGTTGCTGGCAGTATCAGAGCCGGGACTGGGGGGTGACTGGGCAAGAGGAAGCGTGACTGACTTACAGGACTGACTCTTTGTGCCAGAAGAAGAGTGTTCCCTGTTTTTTAACCTTCGCCAAGGAGCTTTATTGGTTTATTTCTTAGCAGGATTATGCAAAAACTACTGAACAACTTCAAACTCCAAACTTGGTGGAGGGATGAAGCCTGCCCCCATGAAGGTGCAGATCGGGGCGTTTTTCATCACTTTTTTAAACTATGTTTTATGACAAATAAATCACTATGGTTATCAGACCACTTCCTTTTTTTCTTAAATATTTCTATCACAAGAACTAAACAATCACGTGTAGGATTGTTCGGCTTTGGCAGAGGTATGCGCTCTACTAAGTGCCATTCTAGTTTTTCTATTTATTGGACTTTTATCTTTTCCACTTTCCTAGCACTTGTTCATTAGGCCTCGTTTTATGTTGCTTGTTTTGTTATTCTCCATACAGTATTTATTGTATAATTTGTCTGTCTCCTCCTGGCTAATTTTCTACTGCTCTCCTCTGTTAGACATACACATGGAGTCCTCTGCCCTTCCTAGGTGGTGTTGACTCCTCATACCCCTCCTTGGTCCACAAATAGATATTTGATCATATTTACAGGTCTGCAGAAGCTGTCATAGTTGCTCCGAGATGTGCATTTCCACATACCCTCCTCCAGCGTTTGAAATTCATTGGGTCCAATGGCTTTCCCATCACTGGCAGCCAGTGCCAGTGGACCGGTGAAGGCAGTGATAGTCACAGAGTAAAGAGTGAAAGCCGTCAAGTTAGTCACAACGACAGTCATCAGCTCTCCTGGGGCCCGGACTGTTGTGATGTTCAGATCAGGACCATCCACCTGAAATAACGTATGATACGATTTGACACGTTCTTAAAAACTCTGACCAACATAAACCCATGTTCATCTGTTCTGAGAACAAATACATTTCACCACTTCATTACACTTGTGGGTGTTTGTGCGTGTGTGTACAAATGGAACTCAGTGAGTTGACCTGAACGAGATATGACGTCGGCCCGGAGAGAACAGCTGGAGCATCCCATGCAATGCGAAGGCTGTTGGAGGTGGGGGTCACGTTTAGGCCACTGGGAGGGGCATCAGGGTCTGAGTGGGGAGGTTAGAAAAACACCAAGACTTATAGTATTTTACTTAATGAAATAGTTCAAATGATATCGCCGTCTAACATATACTGTATATGAGAGATGACAATACATTATTTGATGATATCTTAAAACACAAGATAACTACCTTTTTAAGAAGCGTGACCTTGCTTTAAACTATGACATGTAAAGACAGAATAATCCCTCCTGAGACACACTGTCACTGTGAGAGCGATGCTACTCTGCCAACCCCTGCGCTGGCAACACAGACACGTCATATAATCACTGTGATGTCTCTTACTTCCAGCGAGGGTGCGTGCATAACTCCAGTGTGTATATTCTCCGACTCCAGCGTTGGTCACAGCAGCCACTTTGAAGCGGTAGTGTCGGTATTTGTTCAGGGACTGGAGTGTGATGCTGTTGGGGTCCTCCTCGCCGCTATCTGAAGCATTCACTGACACTGTGACGTGAGAGTCCACACAGTCTGCGGTCAGATCGTCCTCTGAGGGCGGCTGTGCAGTGGCTGGGATGTTGGTATCGCAAACAGTGGAAAGCAGCTGTGCAATGATGTGGTACTCTTTCAACAGGCCAGGTATGGAGAGCGGTGGAGCCCAGTGAAGTGTCACGTTATTAGGCGTGACCTGAGAGACGGTGAGGGAGCGAGGGGCAACTGGGACTGTTGGAAAAGACAAAGATGATTTAATCAAGTATTCATTATGTATTACACGAGTCAAAAGGAGAAGCTTGTTCTAGATAATCAGCTACAATACAATGGACTACCTGATTCAGAGAGAGTGGAGGCAGTACAGTTCACTCCGTCTCCAGACCCTGCCGAGTTGACTGCGGCCACAGTGAGCGTGTACATCTGGTCTGGTGGCAGCCCAGTCACTGTGTACTCTGGGGAAGGAGCCCGGCGTGTGTGCGACTGCAAGTCAACCTCCACTGTAATCTCATAAAAAACGATCTGCCCATTAGGGTTGGCTGGAACCTCCCAGGACAGCAGAATCGAATCCCAGCTCGCTCCGGAGCAAGACAGGTTCCCCACAGCATCAGATACTGCGGACAGAGAGCTTTCGTTAGCATTCGTCACTGTCCACTATAAAAGCAGAGAACAGTTTGTGGTTATTTCATTACACAGACTGAAAAAAAAAACTGCTACACATGTGGTCTTTTGCACAGGACTGTGGTGCCTGGTGCATATTTTATGTGACAACAAAACAAATCAGCCACATTGTGAATTACTACGATGTATGAACTGTTCCTAAGGGGAATTGTGTTTTGCTTCTAGTTCAGGGGTTCCCAAACGTTTTTAGCCTCCAACTCAGTGCAAAAATAACAGTGCAAGTGACAGCCTTCCCGAAGGAGATCGATGTGAGCTTGTGTACCAGAAAAAAATCACCTGCGTTTCCTGTGGTGCGGTTAAATTACCTGATGCAACTTACCTGCTGCCGCTGATGCTGATGACATGTTTTTAGATCAAGTTTAACTACAACTTAGATCTTTTGTATGCAAAATATGCATTTTTAAAAAAATTGTTTTTAACTTCTCTCTGGTTTATATTGTTCTGTCAAAAGGACAAGAAACAATGGCAAGGTGTTGTTAACCTCAGCTCTTAAATCATTGGCAAACAGAGAGATCTTTTCTTTTCAGCATAATGTGCCTATTGGTGTTGGACACTGTTGGCCGGCTATAGCTCAACCAAGGCCATTAGTACTTGTGTCTTTCAACGTTTTTTTCCGCTTTTGTAACAAGTCCTTACATTGTCATGATTTGCATTCCTTGATTCCTCTTTTTGTGTGGGAAATTTATTGATTCTGTTTTTTGTCTGTTTTCATGTTTGCAAACCTGCTCTCCTTGAATTGTCCATATTTAAGTTTTAAGATTAATTTTAAACGCCACACTGGGACCTCAATCGTTGTTACGCCCCGTTGTGAGTACTTTACCTGACTCGTTAGTCGTGAAGGTCACAGGGCTGCTGAACTCATTCCCGTGGCCCACTCTGGTGTAGCTGTAAACACTGATCTCATAGGAGCTATGAGGCCTGAAGCCGGACAGATACTCTGTCGTTGACGGACCCGAGGAATTCTACATTTGTACACACAAAAACACACACACACACACACATAAAAAAATGACACATCAGAGATTTAATCATCCGATCCTGATTGCTGGGGTGGACAGTGTCTTATCGTATCAACACATATGTGCACATGTAAGTATAACGTTGCTGCTGAGTGGTATGTGGGGTGTGAAATTAGAGCCAGCATTGGTTGGATAGTGTGTGTATAGGTTTGTGAGTGGCTTTTACTGCGGTGTGGCTTAAGGTGTGTGAAATTAATATTGGTGGCACCTGGTGTGTGACGGTGTGTGTGATGAGGTCTCGGATCCTGAAGCCGTAGTGCATCACCACACCGTTGGGCTCCAGAGGAGGCTCCCAGCTCAGCCACACAGAGACTGCTGTGTGGTTGCATATAGTCAGGTTACGGGGAGGGGACATGGGGCCTGAAACAAAAAGTGAGAAAAGACTAAGAAACACAGTAGATACAGTATATGCCCTTAAATTAAGATAAATATCATCACATTAGAATCCTAGAGAAAAAGTCTGAACCTGCGTCCGAACTAACCTCCTTCATCGGTGTGCAGCTGCAGCAGCAGGAAAGGCCCTGAGCCTTTACGCGTTGCTGCCGTAATGGTGAGGTTGTAGGCTGTGTATGGAAGAAGGTTGGCGAGGATGAACGAGGTATTGGGTGTATGTGTTGTGTTGGACCCCCCAGGGCCGAACAGAGTGAGGGCATACTCAGATATCTCCCCGTTGGCCTCCAGAGGGCGCTGCCAGACCACAGCGATGGCGGACGACGACAGGTTCCTGGTGGACACCAGCAGTGGAGCAGAACTAGGAACTAAAGAGACAATAAAATAAATAAACATATAGCCCATACTCCATAAGTCAATTTTTGTGTATATATAAACTCACCGTCGTCATCCGTTCTCAGGTACATTGTGCCGGTATGGTTATAGGCAGCGCCAGCACCAGTTGCCGGGGTAACAGTGAGCACATAAGGGAAATACTTTTTGAGTCTGGTGAACAGGAAGACGTTGTCAGTCGTGGTGTGCTTGATGGTCTTGTTGACAGCCGACGTCCCTTGGGTGGATACATTTGGGGGGACGCCGGCCTCCTGTAGCGTGAGCAGGTAGTAGGGACGGCCGTTCGGCTCCATGGGAGGGTCCCAGCTGACGATGATGGCCGTGGAGCTGAAGATTTGAGCCGTCAGGTTTTTAACTGAGTCGCTTGGTACTGAAAAAGGAGAACATTTGAATTATATTACTATTGCTACTAGTGCCAGTGGTGAGACTGGTTGAAAATTGTGAGCCATTTAATGCGAGTTAACAATACGATGAGCTAATGAATAAGGGCATCAGGAGAACCATACACACTTTGACACTGGAGGGAAAATGAAAAGTGCACCAGTCATCATCATCATCATCATCATCATCATTATTAAATGTCACAAGCACCGTCATAACAATTGGCATATCTTTGTCATGATCGACGAAATCAATCAACAGCACATCAAGTTGAACAGTGACAACACTGAGCACAGAAATGCAAAACAGCGAAGTAGAAAGACACAGAAAACATTAACCATTAATATCAACGGCTCATTCGAAGGCAAACAGAGAAGCAGAAAATACTCATCCTGTTCACCATCCCAGCCTTCGCCGAAAATAATGCATGGTACACAGAGTACAGAAAAAAAGGGGGGGAGGTGAAGGGGAAAGGGGAGATAAGACTCGAGAGATCCGTGAGATGAATGAGTGGATGTATAGGGGCCAGGTGTGCGTGGGGGTTTGAGCCCAGGGGAGTGAGCCCCTGCTGGGCTAGGCTGTGCGGGAGAGACAAGGTGCCCTGGAGGTCCGGTGTTTGGCTGAGAGCGGAGCAGCTAGAGCACAGGCAGAGATACAGAGTCAGTATGACCAGTCATCATTCAGAGGCCGAAAATACTTCACGAGCAAAAACAAAATCACGACATACAAATATGTAACTGTGTGTGACAAAATCGGAGGCAGCTGTCTGCACCATTTTTCCCAAAATCACATAAAGACAATTTCTTTGTCATTGAGGTTATCGAAGTATGACAAAAATATTACACATGCAAATTTTTATTTCTGTGGCAACAGAGCACACAGACGTTGTTTTTTTCTTTGTCATCACGTCCTAAACGGTTCTGCACTCTCGCTCTCTCTCTGGATCTCGTCCCCTCACTTCACTTTCGGCATGCTTGGTAAAAGGAAATACAAACTGGCTGTCTTCAAGGCGCAGTGTCACAGGCGGACGGAAATAGAACCAGTTTGCCAGAATGACATTTATCTCCTTTCACTGGCAGGCTGAAAGTTCAACCGCAGAGTTTTTATGTGATTTTTTTTGTTGAAGTTATAGTATTATGGGAAAAGTGTGCAGACTTACCCCAGAGTGAGACTCTGAATCAGTGTATACAACAATTATTTAGCTTCATGAGTTGTCTTTGATGTGTGTGTCTACTCATTTTAACTCATTTATTTTGGTGTATGAACACTTGTACATGTGTGTGTGTGTGTGTGTGTGTGTGTGTGTGTGTCTGAGTGTGTAGCTGACTGACCGTCCTCTGGTAAATACAGTGTTAGTGTCTCGCTCTGGACCCCTCCGTCCCCCTGCACCGTGCTGGAGGTCATCCACATGGTGTAATTAGTGCCGCCGGTCAGCCGAGTCAGAGTGTAGGAGAGGGGTGCATCAGGAGAGGCAGGGGCCGGTAAGACTGACATGGGAATAATCTGTGGAGAAAAAAAAGAAGACTTCCATACACTGAAATAAACATTGTCCATGGGACATTATATGTTCAGCATAGACAAATGAGCCAGTATTAAGTTTCTCAATAAATCATTGGTCCACAATGAACATCTGCATTTATTGTGTGTCTACACTCAGCAACGAATATAACAATTATTACATATGAATGTGTTAAAAATTTGCTGTGGCAGCAGCATTAGCATTCATTTGGAGTCGCCTCTGTGTCCACCTGACAAATGTGAGTTCAACAGATGCTGCGGCTGGAAACAAGGTTGATGAGAGCAGTGAGAGTGAAACAGGTGTGTTACAAGCAAAAATTAATAAAAATGATCATATATACCCCAAGTACCCCATCTAACTATAAGGCATGCACTCTCTGTCCTTCTGTATGTTGCTCGCATATCTCGAGAGCCGTTCTTCTAATCGGCTTCACACTTGGCATGTGTCTTGTTGAGGGCCCAAGAAAGATTTGGATAGTTCAACATCAAAAAACTTTGAATAAACAGATGAAGAGACCTCTGCTTTCTGTGCAGCAACGATATGCGACAATTCACTACAACCTTACAATCATGTATGGACTACAACCAAAATCTTTTTCGCTGCGAAATGCGCGACTCTACAGTATAATGACGGTGGTTATGTCAGATTGAGAAGGCACAGTGTCAAGTGTCAAGTTGTTTGAATGAACATTTTTCTCACCCGTTTTTCCATTCTACATGAATTATATGTGTCTCACCTGCTCAGTCACAGTGTTGTTGTCAGAGTAGTAAATCGTGTAATGGACAATGATTCCATTGGGTTCAGTGGGCGGCTTCCACAGCAAGGAGACAGACGAGGCGGTCACGTTTGTAACGGTCACATTCTGTGGGGGGTCAAATGGCTCTGAAAGCCAAACAGAGAGGATTTCGGTCAAAAAGTGTATATGGGCGAATGATAAAGTTAGCTGTCAAAAAAAAGATTTTATCCAGCACCTGCATCTGTGGTGGTAAAGCTGATGTAGATTATCACTCCTCCATCGCCCAGTCTGGTCCAGCTGGAGACAGACGCATTGTAGCGACTCTCTGAGTCCACATTAATAACCACTGACGTGTCTGTCACGTTCTGCCACAGCTCGCTCGTTTCATTCCTAACAGAGAAAACAAACCGTTGCCGTAGCACCATGCTCCATTTTCTATCTTTAAGACTCTTTTCTTTCTTCCATATGGTGTCAAAACAGGGGATTTTGAGAAAAAATTTACGAACTCACCAAACTTTGACAATGTAGTACAGTATGTCTGAATTGGCTTCAAGTGGTGGTTGCCATGACAACTCCACCTCATAGTCTGATAGCTTTCTGGCATGGAGAAACTGAGGAGGTGTGTCTGGAGCTGAGATGCAGGAGAATGACTTTCCAGTTAAGATTTTAAAAAAAAAACAGGAGTATGGGTTGAGTGACTATTTAGAAATATATTTGCAATGGGCAAATCAGATAGCCCCCTCCCCCAGTGCCAGGGGAGAAACAGAATATTGCCCTGAAAGGGAAACTGGTTAGTTTTGATGACCCTCTTTAGTTCTCAGTCCTGATGGGAGATACAAGCGTCATGTGGGATGAAATACCTGTGATGTAACCGCATTAGCATGAGCAGAAAACAGAGTGATGTAATGGAGGAGGAGAAGATGAGAGGAAAGTCGGATTCATGCAGATTTCCTCCGCACCTGTCAGCTAGTCGTGTAACCGTGCAGCCTGTTGGAACTGAAAAGAAACCCTGCCACCCCCCCCCCCCCCCCCCCCCCCCCCCCCCCCCTTCTCTCACCATCCTCCAGTGTGGTGATGTTGAGCGGCTCGCTGCTGTGGTTTCCTGGCCCGATGCGCGTGTGTGCCTGCACCATGACACGGTAGTGTGCATACTTCCGCAGATGCGTGACGTGCATGTAGTTGGCCGCGGAGGTGAGGTTCAGGTAGTGACTGGAATTCCAAAGCTCCAGACTGTAGTGGGTGATGAGCCCGTTAGGCAGCAGAGGCGGCTGCCAGGTCACATTCACCTCATTAGGGCTGACGGACTCATAGGTGAGGCCATACGGAGGACTGCCTGGGACTGCAGAGAGAACACGAAGAGGCAATTTTACTAAAATTGGAATAGCCGATTTTGCTGCTAAAGGTTTTTATGTGTGTATTCATGTGGGTGGGTGCATCCATCAACACACCGTCCTCTCCAGACAGGAGGTTTAGAACGTCTGACGTTTGGTTGCCATGGCCGTAACGCGTGTAAGCCCTCACAGACACGTTGTAGTATGAGAAAGGCTTCACGCCGACCAGAGTCATTCCGTTTGAGGAGGTGTTCGTCAAAGCGGAGTAGGATTCGTTCTGGTACAGAACCTCGTAATGTTGGATCAGCCCATTGGCTTTCTCTGGTGCAGACCAGGCCAGCGTGACAGTGGAGGGGCTGGTGGCTACCACCGTGAGGTTCACAGGGGGCGAGTCGGGCTCTGAGGGCGAGATGAAATCCCAGAGTGATCTTTCATTCAATAAAATGTGAAATGTGAACTACAATCTTATTAAACAAATAATAGAACCCATCAGTTTTGTATGCGATTATATTTTGTGTTCAGCACATACCGTCCTCTAAGGTGTACACAAAGATGTCATCCTCCTCAGAAAGAGAGCTCTCTCCCGCGGCAGTAGAAGCTGCCACACGTAGCGTGTAACCAGTATACTTGTCTAGATCTATACATTTAAAGAAAGGAAGAAGGATAATGAGCTACAGACCTGTGTCAGAATGATTTCAATGAAAGACAGATGAGAACTGCACCTGTTATCAAGATGCTGGTAGTGTTAGTGATCCACTTCAGGGCCTGGTTGCTGTGCAGTTTGAGGCCATAGACAGTGTAATGTGTGATCCGCCCATTGGGGTTGAGTGGCGGGACCCAGGTCACTTGTATGGAAGTGGAGCTGATGTTTTGATAAGACACTTCAAGCACTGAGCTCGGGACTAAAAAGACACAAGACATTAATAGGGAGACAGTTTATGTTTTTTTGTTTTGTTGAGTATTGCAAGTTGACATGTGACCACCCACCCTGCTCTCTGGTCTTCTCAGTGATATTTGTGGCAGGGCCCTCTCCCACAGTGGTGGAAGCGGTGACCCTGAATGTGTAGTCGGTGAAGGGATTCAGATCCGACACCAGGTAAGACAACTCCCCAGACGAAACATCCATCACTTCCTCTCTCACCGTGACACCTGCGGCACGCATGCAGACACAGATGGACACACATGACCACACGTGACAACACATGTTTTATCATCACTGGAACATATGAAAATATACCATCAAGGGGAATTTAAGAGAAGCAGTGTCTCAGGGTTAGTGCTCTCCCACCTGTTGCACCAGAAGCTGCGGCACTGCGTGTTGAAAAGTGTCCCATGATTGAGGCATCACGTGTGGACAAGCGGTGCTGGCCTGGGGTCAGGGAAGAGAGGGAGGACTCCGAGGTCATATCCCCAGCATGTGATTGCTTTGTAAGCCAAGGCGGAAGCGTAGCAGGTGGCACAGAGGTGAGAGGAAAGGCACTGGATTCCGAAGAGTGAACATTTGTTCTGTCAGGGTGTGAAGCAGAGGCGTCACTGGTGGTGCGGTTGTCAGTGACCATGGGGTCAGCGGTAGGCTGGACATTGGTGCTAGTGGCGTCATCAGGGCTACTAGGTGCAGAGTGCGTGAAGGTGGAAGCAGCGACACCGGTAGGCAGTGTGCGGTCAGAAACTGTGGCTGTGAAAGTCGGTGGAGATGTGATCAGACTGAGCTCAGCAGCTCTCTTACGCCGACCTGGGCTGTTATGGACTTCAGGGGCGAGTGTCCCTTCTTCGTTCAAATCGGTTGCATTCTGATGAAAAAAATACATATTTAATAATGTTCTGGATGGAGACAGTGTAAAGCAGAGATTTGTTGGCTCCTCGGCCCTAAAGGACATGTCTGCTTCAGTTGACACTGACAGTTGCTTGTATGTCACAATTTCTATGAAAATGTGCCATAATTACAATAATTGTAGGAAATGTCTTACAGAGGAGCATGAAGAGGAAATGGACACATCTGTTAAGTACAGTCTAATTCAATTCATGCATAACAACAGTGATGCAACAAATATAATACTCAGTGGCTGAGAAAGTACTTGGTAATTATTTGGTAATGGGAGGTTGCAATTGTGTTTTTTGATTTGCATTATGAAGTTAAAAAAATATTGATACCAGCAAAAATATAATAAGTTTATTGGTTTAAATCAATGCCTGTATGAATAAGCTTCATATGTTTTCTTGGAGGGCCACTGTAATGATTGCACTGATTTCTGCTTTTCAATCATTACAGTGGTTTGCACTGCCATGGTGAATGTGCTGCAGCAGCTGACATACCGCTTCCGCAGTGATGGTGATGTCCTGCAGCAGAGTGTCGTCTACCAGGACCTGCAGTCTGTACCGGGTGATCGGACCGTTAGGCTGCGCAGGGATTTTCCAACTCACACGGATTGAAACTGAATCCTCAGCTTCTGCCACCAGGTTCCGCACTGCACTGGGTGCTACTCACACAAACACACCAACAGAGGCAGAGGCAGTTACCCACTGATATCACACCTCGACACAGAGAAATGGTCACTCGACTGGGTGGTTTCATGAGCTCCTTCTGGTCTTGTCAAATAAACCAAACTAATCTAAATACTATGCATGTGTTGTGTTCAACTATACGGAAAAAGAGATGTGTTAGTGCGGTATAGTTTATGAGTGTTCTCACCTTCAGCGGGTGTAATTACATCTTCCTGCGCTGCTGGACCCACTTCCCCAGCTGCTTTGGCTCGGACGGCCACCGTGTACCTTGTGTAGGGCTTCAGACCAGCAAAAGCAAAGCGCATGTCCCCTGTGCTGTTCTCGTACATATATCCTGAAATCAACAGAAAATAGAAAGTGGTTGGATTTCTATAAATTTAGATTCTGTTTATGCGCATGTATGCAAATTTTGTTCCTCAATCGCAGTAATAACCTGTGGGTCCATAGAGGTACAGCATGTAGCTGAATTTTCCTGTGATAATGTTGGGAGAGCTCCAGGACACGGATATTGATCTTGATGTCATATTCAGTACAGCAAAGTTTTGTGGAGAGTCTTCTGGGGCTGCCATTAACAAACACACAGAAATAAGTTGTTTTTTTCGCCATATAATGCACAAATTACACAAAAACAACTGCCATATTAGCTTTTTTTTCCGCCCACACCTGACTCTGGCATGCGGACCATCGTTGATGCTATCTGTCCTTCTCCATCAGAGGTGAAGGCAGACACTTCGAAGAGATAGGCAGTGTAAGGTCGCAGCTGATCGACTCCCACTGATATGGGCACACTCCACGAGGTTGCAGGGGGCACGGCCGAGAGAGTGATAGGAGGAGACGATGCCGTTATCTCCAGTGGACTCGGAGTTGCACGAGACAGGATATCAGCTGCATCCTAGACACACAGCATCATACCGAAACAGAACATTTCAGAGTAACAGTAGGGTCAAGAAGCCAGATAGAAGTGACGCTATAATGCCCTACTGTACATTGCAGTGAGGCAGCGCTACGGTCATGATGTCCCCCGCGTTGACCTCCAGCATGCGGACCGTCTGCCCCGTGCGAGCGTGTTTTGCCTTGACAGCAAACTTTGTGATGAGGCCGTTGATGCGATGCGGCAGGAACCAGGTAACCATGACAAAGGTGTGGTTTTGAGCAAATGCTGTCAGGTTGGTGACCAGGCCAGGGGCTGCACGAGATGCACACACATCAATGTACACACACACATATGATCTTTATATATTTATATAAGTATAATACTCTTATTTCTGATTTTGAGACCATTATGCAACTGTGTGCGTGTTCATGGATACCCACGGGACTCAGCTGTCTTTATGTATAAAGATTTGCTCACTGCTCCGATTCCAGCTGGAGATATGGCTGCTACCTAAAGAGAGAGAGAGAGAGAGAGAGAGTTGGTAGTAATAATGGAATGAAATACAAAAGGAAATTTAAGACTTAAGCGGGCTGCCTGGAAGCTGATCTACTGTAACTGGACAATAATGTATGCCACCACCCCCAAAATCTTGTAGCATTTTTTTAATACTGGCGCACTTTGAAAAAAAACTGGAAACTGCGAAAATGTCACCCTATCAAGACAGAAGAAAACGGCTTCATTTTAAGCTTCACCCCTAAGTATTTCTTGCTGGAATTAGTTTTAAAAGTACAATATTTTATAATGCCACCAACTGAGGAATAAAAAGTGAGTATACAGATGAACAGTATAGGGAGCAAACACAACCACAGTGCACTACAGTGCAGTCTAATTCAGAACAGTAGGTACAATTTGTAACATAATGAAAAACAATATAATAACTCCAGAAAGCACAGCAGAAAAAAAATTAGCATAGAGTTTAATAGATGCTTCTCTGAATTGTGCAGCTCCCGCTTCACATATAGGTAATTGCTCTCCGAGGGCTACGGTAATGGATTAGATTGTACAAGTGTGATATTTTGTCCTTCCTCTGAAAATCACCAAAACTGAAGTTTGTAGGTTTAATAATTGAATCCATTGCTGCCGGTGGGATTCTGTTGAAACAAGCTGATTTTCATTAGTTTAGTGAAATACCCATCACCTTGGCAGGTTTTCTTTCTCAGTTCATTATGAATTAAAAACCCAATTACAGAAAAAAGAAAAAACTGATTTATATTAAGATGTGTAGCAGTGAATGTGTCAGTGTTTTTGAGAAAACCTACATTTGTTGGATATATATGTGGGGTGGAGAAGAGGTTGACATGTACTCAGCTCTCTGCAGGGTTTTAGTGGGACAGCTCACTCACAGGTGAGGTTTAGTAATGTGATACACGCGCGCGCGCACAAATACAGTATGTGCAGGTCACCATGTGTGCCAGCCTCTCAGAGTCCATTTTTATGAAGGTCATTGTGGGTTAATGAATTCTGAAAACTAATAAGCACGACCACATTCAAGCCCAGTGACAACAGGCAGTGGAAAGAGCCGTGGCTGATCTGTTTACCTGATTAATAATGCAATCAGGATCAATTACTGCTATTGAGCCAGATCAAGAGAATAGTCTGGTCCTGTGGGATCAGGGTGAGCAAGTCACATCCACATGACAATACAGGAGGATGATTTTCAGGAATGTGTTTGTTATGAGATACACAAAGATTGTTCTATCCCTTTAGGAAAGCTTGTTCTAATTACTTATTCTACTATGTCTATTTAAGAGTTTTAGCGATCCAAGATCCTTTTAAGTTTTTACCACTTGTTTTATGCCTCAGCGTGCTTAAATGATGTCTTAACCTTTCTGTTTTTTATTCTTTGTTCTATGTGAGCTGATCAAAGAAAGTTCCTATCAACTACAACGTGGGACCAGAGGAAGAGTAGCTGATGATGATGATAACGTGAGCCAATGGGGATCATAACAAAATCTATAAAAATAAATATTTTGGAATGGAATTTGAAAACTTGAAATCATGAATCACGTATATCCCACCTGAATGTGGTAAGTGGAACCTGAGGTGAAGTCAGTGAGTAGGGTCTCAGGTATGTCCAGGTTCTTGGTCACCTGTGTGAAGGTGAGATCAGGATAGGGACATACTTCCTTGTACCTACAAGGGAAAAAAAATAATATTTAAGCAAATTTTTTCCCAAATCACAATATATATTAGATTCACAGATTCAGGTGCAAAAGTACCAGTGGAGAAAATTAACTAAGAACATTTACTCAAGTACTGCACCCCTTACTGGCTCTGCTCTCCTTCATGAGGTTGCAAATATAGTTTTGTTTATGAAGGCTATGAAAAAAAGCGCATCATGAATGTTGAATTTTAGGAACACAACCGATGCAAATGGACCGTGAATCAAAACAATAAAAGAACTACCTGATGATATAGCCATCAATATTGTTGGCATCAGGTGGCATGATCCAGGAGAGCAGAATACCGTTAGAGCCCACGGCCTCTCCTTCTAGGCCAAAAGGTGGACCAGCAACTGCAGGAGGAGGAGGAGGTGAGGAGAGAAATAAAGGCACAAATGTGTATAAATATTCTCATAATAACAACTTCTGCATATGAGAACTCAACAGGACACAGTGGCAGTCACTTAAATAATTGTGTTTTTGTCAGTGGTGGGCTGATCCTTGTGTGTGTGTGTCTGTGTGTGTGTGTCTGTGTGTGTGTGCGCGCGCGTGATTCTGTGGGCCCTGGGTGAGTGTGTTTTAGGCCTGAACTCTGATGAATAAGGCCTCACACAGCAGTGGCATTTCACTGACATTCACTGCCAACCCATTCATCCTGCGGTTCAAAAGCTCGGGCTTAGGTTACCTAAAAGGAATTAAACATGGACGGTAGGACACACACACACACACACACACACACACACACACACACACACACACACACACACACACACACACACACACACACACACACACACACACACACACACACACACACACACACACACACACACACACACACACACACACACACACACACACACACAAGCACACTAGCACACTAGCACACACACACACACACACAAACTAGCACAGACACGACCACTGTACTTCTTTCTTGACTACAGTATTGTGTATTGTATTGAGGGACTGAATTAAACAGCAGGGGGCAGACGAGAGCCTTACACCAATTTGACACCCCAAAACATGAACCCAACTAAAAAAGAGTGTTTTGTGTACATCTCACCGCTCTCATTGGTAGTGATCATGCGGCTGACACCAGGGCTGATGTTGGAAGAGGAGGCTGCTGTGACCGTCGCTGTGAATTGTGTCCCTGGACTGACATTGACCACATCAGCCTGTGAAAACAGCAAAACACAGACACAGGTCACAAATACACACACACAAAATGCAGGCAACCCCGTTACCCTGTGGGTGGTTGTGAACGAATGGCAGCTTGTTGGTTTGCATCTTTATATCGTTATATGTCTTTATATGTTTGTTTATGTCTCTGGGACAGGTGAGCAGCGTTGTCTGTGCGTGACGTCTTTTAGCTTTTGTGTGTGTTGAAACCAGCGCTTGTAACTATGACACCAGCCTGTTGGGTGACGCTGTGTCACAGTTACATGTTACCGCCGAGAAATATGACCAAGCCAAGTTTTTGCATGCCTGCAACACAAGCTGTGGGTGCTTTACAATTGATTATTTGCAGGTTTACTTCCTGTCTATCCGAAACTATACATATATATATATATATACATATATATATATATATATATATATATACATATATATGTGTGTGTGTGTGTGTGTGTGTGTGTGTGTGTGTTTACACCTGTGTTCACCACAATGTCAGCCATGAAGTGTTGAATTCTTACCTGTGAGTGTACCTGTCCCAGGCCGAGTGTGAGCAGCAGGATGCGTGAGAGGAAGGCCATGCTGGTATTTAGCTTTAGTTTAGTCACAGCGGGTTAGAGGCCTCGCCAGCGGAGTTGCATGCAGTTAGCAGTGACCTACAGGCGAAGTCACCGAGCTGAACAGAGGTGACTCCGACTAGACGCCGGTCAGTGGCATGAGTGAAGGTCACAGGGTTAGTTGTCCAGGCATTGGATAAATGACCAATCTTGAGGTATTCCAAAATTTTAAGGGTGGTGAAGCCAGGATGGGTAGAAGGTCCATTCATTAGCACAAGGCTAACACTCTCCCTCTGGTCTCTCTCGCACTCCCTGGAGAGAGCTGCTTAAGCAAATGAATGATTCAGGGTTGAGCTCATGAGGCCGACTTAATAAATAATGAGATCTATTACTCAACTCTGTGTTCTGTGCTACGGACGTGTGTGTGTGTGTGTGTGTACGGTTACATTTTGGGGGGTATCTGACACCTGGCAGCCGAGAGCCAAAGAGCCAGTACAGGGTGGTACTTGGTTGAATGGGAGGAGAGATAATGCGTGCAATTTTGTGCAGGTAACTTGTACACTCAGCAATTAATGTGGATGGTTATAATGACCCTTTACTGCTCTTGACAACACTGCATTGATGGTATTTAGCTACACTCGTCCACTCCAAGTGTGTCCACTGAGTTTGAAAAATGTCCCTGTTAGTGCACCTAAGCAGTGCGCATATGTACCTGAACGTATCCATCATGTCCTCGGTGCACTGTGACTTTTCCCTGGTTAGGCAGCAGGCTCACTTGGTAATGATCCACGCACCCCACTGCCTGCTCCCAGCGCAGCGAGAAGGCACGTGCAGACACATTCACAACGCGCACCCTTCGAACACGGGCTGGCACTCATGAAGGACAGGAGAGGGAGAAACGGAGTCAGAGAGGCAGATAAAGTCTCCTCATTTGATGAAGAGTCAATCAGGCCAGGCGAAAAATAATGGGGGTGTTGACCGGCGCGGCACTTGGGTAACATCGTCTACCTGTGGTCACAGTGAGGAAGGCAGCACTCCCCGCCGTCACTCCCCTCACTCTCTCGGCGCTCACGTTGTAGCTGCAGCCGTCCACCAGCCCTGTAACCACGGCAACCTGCTCCTCCTTGGGTATGGCGAGCGTGCTCGTGACCGAGGCGTTGGCCACCGTGACTCTGTAGAAGTCAAAGTCTCCAATCGCACCGTCCCAGCTCACAGAGACGGAGGACGAGTACACGTTGCCTAGATGGAGTTTGCATAATCCCGCAGGGCCTGGAAAACGATGACTGCAATTTTACAACTGCAGTTTTCGTAATTTACTGTAGGCCACAATTCAATTATTTTCTCATATGCGTTATGAGGGCATTATGTTCTGACTGAAAAAAAGCACCAACAGTTTGTTTTATCGTTACAGATTAGTGTGGAAATAATGTGCATTTGTGTTTTTCTCTGTGTGTGTGTGTGTGTGTGTGTGTGTGTGTGTGTGTCGCTTACGTGTGCTGAACTCTCTGTGGACCACCTGACTTCTGTCTGAGCCCAACACACTCTGAATGTTTACACCGTAGTCTGACCCTGGGATCAAATCCCTGATCTCATAACTCTTGGCCAGGAGAAGCACCTCAATCCATAATGACTTGTCCGTGGACAGCAGGCCAAAAACAAGCTGAGGAGCAAAGAAAAAAAAGAAGGAATTTTCAGTCCTTTTTGGGGTTTTGAAAAATATCTATTTTTAATTACTGGTGGTGAAAACATTTTTTTGTTAAATGTAAATCAACCAATGTGTCTAATTTCTTTCCGTCGATGTGGGTTTTGTCTCGTGCATACAGATGATGTGCTTGGTCATTACTCCTGGCCATGGCTCTACGGAGGTCATACATCTTTAAAGAACTGGTAACTCAATCTGCAGTGTGCTCAACAGTTGCTGAGTAACCAAACAGGTGAGTGCGGAACCCGACGCAAGTGGCCTCCTTCATCATTGGAAAACATCACATTTTGAGTAATGTTTGTGTAAGACAAATGAAAAGATGCCCAGTAACAACCTTATACACACACCTGCCTTTCTATGGCGTAAGAGCCAGAAATACCTGTCTCTGCCCCTGGACAGATGCATTCGTCTACATGTCTTACCTTGTAACATTCCACCTGACCAGGCAGTGGTCTCCAGGTGACAAACACAGATGTCACTACATGCTCTGAAAGAGCCACCTCCTGTGGTACCTCTGGGACTGGAGACAAAATTCCCATCAATATGTGACATTATATTAGACAGGTCATGATTGTAGTTTATTCACCATACTTTTTGGGGCCAGCAGGGGTTTATACTGGCACCAACAGAGTACTAACATCAAAACATAATTTTATACTTTTATTCAAATGTGAATATGTTTGGTAAACATTTATGATTGACACAATCACACGATTTCCTTTTTGGCTGTGCTGTCTTTGTCGTGAGAGAATATACAGATACAATAATAACAAATAATTTCCTGTCTCAAGTGTTTACCTGCACTTTTCCTGGATGCATTTGTTTCATAATGCGTAATACATTCTTAATATAACGTGATGATATTTGAAGCTGTATTTGCCTTTTTCTGCTCTGCTCTGCTATTTCCTGCTGCATTAATTCTATAATCCAAAATCAGCTGTCTCCCAAACCCATGCAAATGTGGGCACATACACAACCAAAACGTGGTGCTGCACTTGGTGCGTGATAAACTTACTAGTATGGAGGATCATAGTAGCAGGTTTACTCTTCCTTTCCCTGCTGGTGCAAATCACATCAATTGTGTATTGGCTTCCAGGAGCAAGGCCTTTAAAACTGTATGATCTGTGAACACGCAGAGCTCTGGCAGTCAGTTGCTGTTTTTCAAACACAGAGTTTCAGTGCTGTAACCAGACGTTGTCATAAAACAAAGTTTGGATCCGCTGAAAGTAATTCCAGTCCCATAAAACTGCAATGCTTTGTGCGCTGACTGACAAGCGTGAGACGGACCTGGGCGCCTGATGAGAAACGAGCCGCTCTTCACTGGATGTTCTGTTTTTGATTGACAGGACGAGTGCGCTCATCACTCCCCCGACCGTACTCCAACTAATGCATATGGATGATGTGGTTTTATTGATGAGAGACACCTCCACGGCGCTGGGAGCTGGCACATACAGAAAACAACACTCATGTATAAGAAGCCTGAGCAGTGTGTGCACGTGCGTGTGTGTGCGTGTGTGTGTGTGTGTGTGTGTGCGTGCACGTTTACCTGCAGTGATGTTTATGGTGACGGCGGAACTGTCAGTGAAGGACTCCTTCTCTGTTCGTACTGCAAAGTGGTAGAGTCGGCCTGGAGTTAGGTTAGAGAACACTGCACTCTGGCTGAACACCTTCTGCACCTGTAGCACACAAATTATACAGGTGAATAAAATGATCAAGAGGCTTATTAAAACATCTTACAGTTACAGCATTATGTAGAGGAGAAGAGGCGAAGTAACACTCATGCAAACATTGATTGTTGATACATGCTAAAAAAGCGGCCACAGGGAGAAGCCCCTAAAGCGACTGCTCATTAGTGCCTGATTCATTCATCAGGTATTGTAGTGGGTGAGAAAAACTTTAACAGGTACTCTGGGAAATCAGATACAAACCCAGAAATGACAGGTGAAAACACCTTATTTTAAGAGGGTTGTTTGTTTTGTTTACCATGCGTGAATGGTCACAGTTCAGGCAGATGACCTCATAGCTGTGAGCGCGTCCTTGTGCGGGATCCCAAAGCAGCTCTATGGAGGAATCTGTCACCACGCCCTCCCTCACTCTGCTGGGAGGGACCAGACCTAAAATCATAAACCATATCCCACAACCCGTGCTGTAATTAATCCTCTATCACACTGAGAATACTAATTATCTATGGTTGGGGATATTTTTAAAAACCTGGTGTTGCCTAATTAATCACAAAAGTACAGTAATCATAAGATCAATTTGTGTTTTACAAACATCACACTCGTTAAACATTTAACATTAGAATGAATTATGATAGAACAAGAGTTTAAAAGAAAACCACATAAAAGTCTTTGTAATTTGTGTTTTAAATTCCTGACAAATCTAAACGTTCCCAAGAGCAAAGTGACCTTGAATTGTGACAATTTGAACACCAAAAGTGAATCAGTTCATCTTGGAGTCTAAATTAACCTTTGTACCAAACTTTAAGAAATTCCCTCAGGGCATTCCTGAGAGACAGTTGGACGTACGCTCAACCAGACTATAAACTGAGATAACTCACTTGTTCTGATGGGCCGGGTGTAGTAAGGTGGTCCCGTCTGCTCCCGGCTGGTGCTGTGCACCCTGAGCTGGTACTGCGATCCTGGACTGAGGTTCCGGAGAGTTACGGTATGAGCGCCAGCAGGGAGCGAGTACCAGTCGCATGAATACCCACATGATCCCTCACACACAGTGTCACAAACTCCTGGACATACACACACTTTCACCCCATCGATCAGACCCAGCTCTGGATGCTGAATGAACAGCTGTGCAGAGTTCGCATGGACCGACAGAGGCACTGCTACCGGAACAGGTAACGGATCTGCACATGAAGAGGGTGAAAGATAGTTTCAAAACGACTAGTGTGCTTAAAACAGATATTTAAAACAGAAGGCAGAATTCTTGTTTCTCTCACCTGTGGTGTGCATGATGCTGGTCCTCTGGCTCCTGTCCTTCTCCTTCAGGGCAGCCACTTCTACTTCATAGGTCTGACCTGGAGTAAATGTGCCCAGGTCAACACACGTGGACTGATTTGTCCCGAGTGCACCAGGACTGGATTGGTTCATCCACAGCGAAGAGGCACTGGAGTTACTGTGTGGCTGGGCTGTGATATGATAACCATCTGGAGGGTCATCAGGTGGAATGGTCCAGCAGACTGTCAGATTGCCCCTCGCACTCAACACCAGCAGACCACTGGGGGGCCTCACCGCTGAGAGGCACAACAGCAGCATGTCAGCTAGCATGCAAAGAGCAAGTTATAATTATGTTTGCATGAACTCATACTGTAAATATTAAAAACATCTGCAACTTATATTCTTTGGTTGGCAGGATAGATCAGCAAACTTCTGTTTATGCAGACTGTATTCATAAGAGATGCAAGGACAAAAAATCCTTGTAATAACAGAAAGACTCATAACTGTGGCCAGTAACTGATCACAAACATATATCTGGAAAATTTGCAGCAAGGATCATGCAAATATAAATGGAAAATCAAATGAGTGAATTCGATCACATAAGGACATGTTTATTAAGTCTACTAAAAACATTCACTGGACTTTTGGCATGAGTTTAGCTGGTTTCCCCAAATACCTTTTAACGCCTGAAACCTCCAGGGCCTATCAGACTTTTACCACATTGGTTCTTGGGACAGTGAAGGTTCTTTGTAAATTCACAACAAGACAAGTCAGATTTGAATGCTAAAACTCGAGGCTTCAAAGCAGCAGTTCACAAACCGACGGGTGACAACGTCCTGAGCCACAAATGTTGCTCCCGACATTTTCTGAACTTGTCCTGCCAGCCCCCTGGTGAAGTTTCCAGAAAATGTCCGATTGAGCCCTTGTGAGAATACAGCAGGAAATCTCTGGAAGAATTAAAGCGAGCGAGTGGGTGCGTCGATGACTGTAAACAGGCACACTGCTTTCCGCAGTGGAATTATCGCCATGTCTTGCCTCCTGCTCCACTCAAACAACACGGAATTTTCCTGCAGTTGTGAACACATCTCCTGTTGCAGTCGTCATACTGTATGTGAAAGGCAAACTCAGGAAAAATTCCGGACCCAATTCTCCAGACATTTTCCAGAGTTCACGTATGAATACTGGTGTTACATGTGTACATTGTGACGAGTCAAAATGTCTGCTGTGACGAAGGCCTGTTACGTGCTTACCAGTCTGTACAGTCACCGGCACCTGTCCACAGCTCTCTATCCCATGCTGGGTGACGGTGTAGACGTCAACCATGTATTTCCTGTGGGACGCCAGCCCTCCAATCACAGCCGTATACGACTGTGACCCACCAGTCTCAGACATCCAGGATATGTCGGCCATTCCAACTATCCTCTGTTGTCTTGAAGACATGTCCACGTAGCGGACCACAAATGTCCACCCAGCCACACACTGCACATCTGGCAGCATCCAGTGAACTCTAATCTGACTGACTGTGGTGGAGCCAACGGTGAGGTTCTGAGGGGGAAGCGGTCCTGTAAGAAAAGAAAAAAAACATATATAGAAGAGTCTGCCTTTTTTGTTTTGCTCATTTTGTGTGTAACAGATCAGCAAACTCACTAGTGTATGCAGTCTGCGTCTGTCCCAAGCTCCAGGTGGAGCCTGCAGGGTGAGAAGCTCGAAGGGTAAAAGAGTAGACGCTCCCTGGAGACAAACCTGCCACGGTTACCCCTCTGGAAGAGAGGGTGATGGGGACTTTGACAATTTTTTCAACACTGCTCGGGCTCTGCGTGCCCTTTTTCTCCTCTGATGTCCTGCTTCGACTGTCTTCACTCTGCCCCAACACTCCATTTGTCTCCTTTTGGTACTGGAGGAATATCTCAAAAGATGAATGATCCAGTGAGCTCAGGGGGGAAAAGTCACTCCAACGAAGCTCCACCTGTTGCTCTGTCACTTGAACCAAGTCAAAGGAGAATATTGCAGGGACCTGAGGGGCTGTGAAAGGGGGGGGGGGGGGGGGGGGGAGTCACAGAAAATTGAGGGAGAAAACATGGAAGGAAACAAATGCAAAGTGCAAGTCCATTCATAAGCAATTGCTCCACGTCAAAAGTCGAGGGCATTGATCATTTTAACAAGTGATATTTCAAGTACAACAACTCAGATTTGTGAGATGAAATAAAGTGATTAATTTGTAAAGATGTGAAGCACAAGTTGTTTACTGTGGTATTGACAGATGAAGGGTAAGCTGATGTCACAGAAGAAAGGAGTGAGGAAGTATCCAGGTCCTGTGGCATTCCTCTGGAGGGCAAAACAATCTGTCTGATTGGTCGGCAGTAATGTCATCATAATGTCCGTCAGGTTATAGGATGAGCCATCCGACCAGAGAGGTTGACCCTCCTCCTGATAGGTGATGCACAAGACAAATTATATACTGTTTTATATTATTTATTTACATTATATACTCTATACGCAGCCATCACTGGCTGTGTATTACTGCAGTCAAGAAACAGTTTCAGTGCACAAAGGTATCATAATCATAATCCCCTACATTGCAATTTCCTTTGTATAGCTTCCTTTACATAAAATATGAGAATACTAATTATTTTACTACATACACACTTCCTGCAGGAGTATTCTTTAGTGATGATCGTATCCTGCAGGAATTGTAAAAAAAAAAACAAAAACATGTTTTGCAGGAAAGTCTAATTCTACTGCAGATTATTTTTTAAGTCTATCGCCCCGCTGTTCACTTTCCATCCAGTCCTCCAAATCCTGCAGGATCAAAATCTGCATGATGTCTTGCATGATAGAAAAAAGAGTAAATTTCAACGGGGTGTAAAAAGTAATGTTAGAAATATGTATAGGAGAGATTTTTTTGGACAAATGTGTCAAATTACCGAATGCTTATTTATACATGACAATTCTCAAATTATTTTAAATGAAAAGAAAAAAAGAGCCTGTTCGCCCCAGTACCTCTCCTTGAATCACTTAATGAAGCTATACCTGCTGGTCACTGAGTCCAGTCCACAGTAGCAGCAGGCTGTTGTGGCTCAGCAGGTGAGAAGACACAAAAAGCAAATCATCTGGGGTCTTGAGGTCAGCCAGGTGACTTCCGGCTGCCAGACGTTTGCAGCTGCGCTGGGCTTCTCTCCAAGTCAAAGCTCTTCTTCTCACAGAGTAGCAGCTTCTCCCACTGGCCAGCCAACCAGGGGGGCACTGAGCTGGAAACAGAAAAAGATTAGATCACAGAGTCCAGACGTCCTGCAGGTGTGTTTTAAGATTGATGGTCAAGATTGTGGTCTTGAGGTTGCACCTGTTTCCATGGCGATGCTGAGTTTCTGCTTCAAAATCACATCAAGGTGTTTGAGAAATGTAGTCACCACAACTTTGACCTTGAAGCGTGTGCCAGGCTGGAGACCCACCAACGTGTAGCGGGACCTTCCTGCCTCCGAGGGCTCAATGTTGAAGGCGTGTGTGACAGATTGTGTGTGAGTGTCATATAGACTCAGGTTGGATAGGCTCTGCTGTCGGTGAAGTTTCCATGTCAGGAGAGCAGACGTCGCCGTGCTGCATAAACGAAAGGACGACAGGGAGACTGGAACTGGACACAAATAGAGGAGGGAAGGGGTAGAGAGAAGAAGACAGATATTTAATCATCAACATCATCACAAACTTAAAAAAAAACAATGCAGTTAGTTTATTTTCCTCATCCGGGTTATGGTTTTCAGTGCAAGTCAAGTTCACAGACTCACTTAGGTGAAAGGTCTTTGCCTCAAGTGTGGAATCATTCCTGCTGGATCTCAGCGTGATGTTGTATCCCCTCTGATCCTCAACCAATTGCAGCGACATCTTGCATTCAGGAGAGCATGCCGAGGGATCAATGGGCTCCGCATACACCTGCAGGGGCGTAAGAAGAATGGATCTATATCCTTGAAGTAATCTCAAGCCATATGAAAAGACAAATGAATCTAAACCCGCAAATCTCTGCCATGGTCCACCTTTGCTCGTGTTCTTACCAGATGGTTACTTGCGGTCCTGCAGGTGACTGTGTAGCCGCCTTGACCTGAAGGGAAGGAGTCGAACAAAACTTCAACCTCTACAGGATTAAAGTGCCGTTCACAGGTCAGCGAAGCCACCTGATGAATAAAGAGGTAAGAGTGTTTTCTCAATGTCATTATTTGTGTGCCGTGTACATTAAATGGTATTACAGTGCAAGACAATCAAGCATTAAAAGACACGATGAAACCGATCCTCAGAGAAATGAATTTGGCCTCATTTTCTTACCTGACAGAAACTTGCAAATAGCCACAGGCGCTCTGTTCCACCCATTGGAAATGTCACTCCATCTCGATCAAGCGCACATTTTCTTCAGTCACTGGTCCACCTGGATACCTGCAGTCACAGATTCCTTCGACGACACACAACGAACTCTCCGTGCGCGTTCAGCCATCGCCACAGACGTGTGTGTGTGTGTGTGTGTGTAAACCGGAGACAGCCGTGCGTAAAAACATCAGCTGCGGAAAGTCCCAAACTATTCAGGGTCGCTGACGTGCTGCACAGCGTCAAAACACGAAGTTGCCACCAGAGTGTGACTTTTTCAATGTCTTGCGCATCCTTTTAAGGATTTGTAAGTAAGTAACGCCCATCGAGATGTCTGCGCCTTTTCTTTTTTTTTTTCTTTTCACGACAGTTTTACGCAGAGCCTGGACTTTGAATTTAGCGCGCATTCAAAGTCTGAGTTCAATGGCTGTTTCCCCCCGAGAAGCAAACTCTTTTGAGGGACACAGTCTTTCCTGTGTGAATGGGAGGGGAGAGAGAGAGAGAGAGAGAGAGAGAGAGAGAGAGAGAGAGAGTACGTGTATGAGTTCAACCCTATTTCCTTTGAGTCTTTGTTGGGATAAGAGCACTTTACCATGGCAACCACGGGCACATGGCCACTCCATGCGCTTGGCTCCTGAGGAGATGGGAGGTGGGGAGGCTGGAGATGAGGGGCATTCTGAGGGGAAAAGGGGGCAGGAATAAGAGATGCAGTTGTTGAGGTTTTACAGGGAATCGAGATGTGCTCAGCGGGCAAAGCCTCCAGCTGCACGCCTGGCCGTGACCAGCAGTCTGCCGCTCAGTCCCAGCAGACGGGGCCAACATTTTTTTGTTTTCACGAGTTCATGTAACCTCTAAAATAAGCATGTGTTCCGAGCATTACAGTGGTGAGAATGGTTTGGCTCAGAGACGGGGTGTGGTGGAGGCACTGGTCCGTGTGGAATGACAGGAATGTGAAGAGGGAGAGTGATGGACAGACAAGAGAGCCGAGTCCACTGAGGGGTTCTGTTATGAGGAGGTGACTCCCCCACAGCAATAACCGCTCAGAGGTGAAACACAAACACAGGTCAGCACCACAGATGCTGAATCAGGATGAGCATGTGTGTGTAATACGTGTTTGAGGAAGGTGACCTAGAGGGGGGTGAAAAAAAAGGGACACGTTGCAAGTTGTGAGGACACAGAAAACAAAATTCAGACAAAGATACTGTTTAATCTTTTATTCAACTACTTAACTTCAAAATAAAGATTTTACAAAGAGGACTAAGATCATAGGAACATAGAAACTCGTTAAACATTTCTAAGAAAACAAAATGTCGTGTCACTTTTTTTTGTACAAAGGTTACATTCATTTCTAATTAATTTGCAAGACAAACCAAAATGCACATAGTGTTGAAACCCAGAAGGGAATATGAAAAAATATGCAACAACTGTTGTGTCAACATGATGTCAACTGTTAATGTTCAGTAGAATAAGAGGCTTAATGACATTGTACCGTCACTTGGAAGCACTAAAGCTGTGTTGGCACAGCAGGTCTCAGATAAAATCAAAAATGAAGAGAAAACTCATTGAAAAACAATCCCCCACTTACGTCAGTGATTTTCACTATCTTTTAGTCACAATGATGAGTCATTGTCAGTGTTGTAAAATGTATAAAATGTTGTCACGCTAAATGAAACATGGCTGGTTTTCATACTTGTTCATCAGTACTGTAAAAACCTGATGCCCCGATCCCTTCATTCAGTCGCTCTCTCCATCAGCTCTGCCCTTTTCCCTCTTAGTGCCACCTGCAGGAGCAGTCCAGAGGCTCTTGGAAGTTGTACTCCACAACGGTGGCGTTGCGAGAGCAGTAGAGTGTGACGGAACGGGTTTGCAGTCCACTCTCGCGGCAGCACTTACAGAATCTGGCGTGACTGTTGATGTTGAAGTTGAATATGGTGGCCGACGGACACTTGCCATCACAAGAGAACACCGTAACCTGTAAGAGGAGATGGGGGGAGAGGATGATGACGGAAAACGAGAATCCACAATAATAAGAAATAATACATGACAATAGTTTTTTGTTTTTTTTCCTTCGCTAACTCAGCCTCCTCATTATATGCTTGCAGGTTTCTCTTCTCTCTCTCACCGGCGTATTGCTCCTGCAGTCATCTTTTCTTATGGTAGTCCGAATGGCCACGCGCTTGCACGTCTTACCATCCTCTTTACCTACACATACACACAAAGTAATGCTCAGAAATAACTAGAACAACAACAATTCACCCTCATGAAGTACAAACCTTCACTAATACACACACACACACACACACACACACACACACACACACACACACACACACACACACACACACACACACACACACACACACACACACACACACACACACACACACACACACACACACACACACACACACACACACACACACACACACACACACACACACACACACCCCCTCTTGATCATTTTACCTCAGAGACCTGTCATTCATGTACCTTGACAGGCCTTTCGAGAAGGGCTCTTTGTTACCCAGCAGTAGGATCTTGCTTTGATTGACAGCCGGGTGACGGGGGGAGCACAGTTCTCACAGCGGAAATCTGGCTCGCCTATTGGCTACTGACCTTAACTTAACCTTGTTTTTAAGCCAATCAAAGCTGGTCAAATGGATTCTGCGTAAAGTTCGAATGCATGAAAAGAGTCAATGGTCTCCAGCTTCTTCTTAGTGGATCGCTGTGTCTCAGAACAGACATGCAAATACAAAAATAGATACGCATACATTCACCCGAAGCTTGAAAGAGCAAGTGAATGAGTCAGTGTCAGGGGAGACATTGTGAACGATAACAGTACAAGGTGGTGGTACCTGTGTCACAGTTAGTACTACCAGTGGGAGTTACAGGATTAACGGTAAATGGTAAAACACCCACTCCAGAACCTGGGATTCAAAGAACGCCGGGAGAACACACACACAAGGTTACGTTTGGTTCAAAAACAACAGTTTATAAACACACACACACAGAGAACGGAATCAGTGCAGCTGGCAAGCACATGGATTTCACTTGTGTTTTCGGGCCGCTCCGGGCAGCCAGCCAAGGACCACAGTCATTTGATGTCCTACAAAGAGAAGCTCACAGCAGGGCAAACCCTAACCCCTGCACCATTTCACTTCCTCATTGGTAAAACGCTCACCATGGCGCACCCCGATTGGCCAGACTGCAAGGTCACTGCTTAAGCAGGCAAGCGGAAGAGGCTGCAATGCCGAATCCACAGAGAGAGAGAAAATGTCACCAGTGCATGTTTACTAAAGGTTTCATCCACATAACATCCATAACACATGAAACCCAAATGTCTCATTACTCATTATTTGTAGACATAACAGATCATCATCTTCAAAGCAAACTTTCAAGAAGCCATGTATTGGATTAGTAAAGAATGTTTAAAGAGTGCAGTCATATTTAATCATTCTGTAGATTTTTTTTTTAAATGTTTGTTGTTTTTCACCAAATCAAGTCTATCTGAGCTATGCTCGAGTGTGAATGTGTCAGCAAAAACTTTGGCGACAAACTGTGAAAGCCGGGGATTGTGGGGAATGTAGTGATTTGCCAACAACAGGCTTTATCTCCACCCTCTACAACAGGCCTCACCCCCAACCACTCAGCCATCAAGCAAATCCACTGCCAGGCAACAAGACGCTCATACCCTCTGATTGACAGCTCAAAGCAGTACCACAAGCACCAAATAAAGTTGGAGACTCACATGTCCTGCAGCAGCCGTCCACATAGCTCTGAACCACGCCGCCATTCTGCAAGATGAGAAGATGTAGAGAAACCACAGTTAATAATATGGGTGCACCAATCAATTAGCATCAAGTCATAATTGATACACCAAAATCTGGAACAGAATTTTCAACTGCTCCAACAACAAAAAAATCCATCAACTGAGCATTAGAAAGGTGGAGTTTATTCATATACACTGTATAGTACATTTAGAGGTCCTGACCTGAATACACTCTGTGTCGTTGAATGGCGGACAAATCACCCCAGAGGCAAGGATGACTGCTCCCACTGCTGTTTCCATACAGTCGTAACGTGTACAGTTCTCCACCCAGGAGCTCCCTGCCTGCACACACAATCAGAATCAGTACCGCCAAAAAAGAAAAAAGGAAGCACTGGGAAAATTTAGACATATTTGTTCTTACAGCGAAAAGGTCTGCTGTGCCATTTTCATTGGTGAAAGTACAGGAGATATTTTTACAGGAGCCGCAGCACACCTGAGGGTCTGAGAATGGCACGTACGCCTGGTGCTAAAAGAGACGAAGCAAATGCAGGAATGAAGGAAAAGCAGAGCCATGGCCGTGAATGTGTTAAGTGTTGGACACCTACAGGACCACATTTTTTGGAGCAGTTGACAGAGGTAATTTCCATAGCAAAGAAGCCAGAGTCTGGATCTCTGTGATGCAGGCAGTGGACAGTGTAACACAGATCTCCCTCCAGGTACTGAACTAGAGACTGGCCCGGTCCCAACACCGTTAGCCCTTGGAAAAGACACACTTCTGCTTTCTCTACACACACAGACACACAAACGGTAAATTGCATACTGAATACGAAGGTGCCAGGGAGTCTGGAAATTGAATCAGTGGATAAACAATGTCTACTGTCACTCTAGTGACAGGTGTTGTGCTTTCATGCATGGATTATACATACGGCATGTACGCTGAGGACAGCCGCAGTTGGTGTTGCCATCTGGAACATCAACCAGCACTTCTCCCTGGCAGAAAACACGAGTGCTGACTTAGCCGAATTTGCTCACTTTGTACCTGATTAGACAGCGACTTGTGATGCAGCATTTTGCTGACTTACCACCTGACAGATGGGGACAGAGCTGGCTTCACATTGGCATTCTGGGAGTGACAAGAGAGAAAGTTAAAACGAGAACTAGTGGGAGGTCTATGAAGGTATTTGGCAGGCCCAATAACCTCTGAGATGATTCCAATCATGAACTCAGCATGAACACAGCCGTGAACTCTGCGTTTGTGTGTGTGTGTGTGTGTGTGTGTCTGTGTGTGTGTGTGTGTGTGTGTGTGTACCGCAGTGGTGCTGAGGACAGCAATGCCCGGGGAGAGTAGTTTGAACCAAAGAGAGACCAGGTGCACAGCTCACAGATGATTCAGGGCACAGGTTGACATCACACACTGCAACACATGGGAGAATCTATGAACATGACTTTGAAGGCAAAGACACGGAGAAGTACACACACACACACACTCGAACATACCACAGTGGTACTGTGGACAGCAGCTGTTGGTGGTGTTTAGATCCACAGCCAGAATTTCTCCATGCGAGCAAGTTGGAATGGGATCAATACACGACTCACACACTGCGCAGACAGAAACACGAAACAACAAAATCAGTGTTGTTGCTGTAATCGGATGAAAATGTCAAAGACAGTGGCATGGCTGATGGCCAACCTCACACTGACCAGTGAGCCTCGATAAAAACTCACCACACAGGTAAGAGTAGCAGCAGGATTTCTGCCCCCTGACCTCCACTAGGAACTGATCTTCCCTGCAGTTGGGGGCAGAGACAGGGGGGCACGCCATGGGGTCACACTCTAAAGAAGAAGATTTACAGCAAAGTGTTTAGCGAATGTAAAAGTTGAACAAAATACCAGTTTCAACAGAAAGTTCGAATGTCTTTGAGGGAAAAATTAGGCAAATGCAAACGGGGTCGTACCACATCTGTACTCTGGGCAGCAGGACAGAGCGCTGTAACCAATGATGAGCCTGTTCCCGTTGTCACAGGGTGGAGCTTCACTGTCACAGATGGTCATGTTGCACTCTGACAGGTAGTGAAGGAACAAATAAGACAAGGAAACGTTCATCTCTGAATCGCAATTTCTGCAAATTCTTAAGGACAAACTGGTTGTTTGACAAAATTTACACTCACCACAAATCTTCTTGGGGCAGCAGACTCCTTCTTCAAGTACATCCAGTACGTACTCTCCCTCCCTCTCACACAGTGGTGTAGGTACAGCGTTGCAGTCTGGTTCAACTGCCACCACAGAGCCATTCTCCACACATTTGTACAGACAGCAGCCACGAGCAGAGCCATTCCACACTTCGCCCGGGGCCCGGGGATTACCCTCATTATCTGTGCACACTAGATACACCCGAGCTGAATTAATGCACCGTTGATACAGCTTTATCAGAGTCTTGGGGTGATATAAATCACAGTCCAAAAACTCATTCAGACCCTCTGACAGTGCAGTTTTCATCACAAAGACATTGTAATTACTCTTTCACTCACCACAGCGATCCTCAGTCACACAGTACGGCGAGTCTGCACGGTGCAGGATGGTACCACTGCGGCACACACACTCCTCCCTGATAAAGGAGCAGGTGGCCTCCTCGTAGTACTCTCTGTTCACACAGGTGCGGCTGGTGCAGGTGCTCACACACGGCTGATACTCCTTACCAGGGGGACATCGCAGTGCTACAGGATGACAGGCACTTAGCAATGCATGAGCGAATGAATACCACGAGTGACTACGTCTGCATATGTGTCACGCCTGTGCCTGCGTCCCCTTACGGCAGAAATTGTGTCGTCTCCAGCTGATGCAGACTTGATGTGTGTAGCAGACAGCCACGTACGCCGCCAGAAAGTCACACTGGTGATCTTTGTAGTGCAGGTCCCCGGCCCACATGATGTCGCAGAACTGCTCCGGTGGCACCTGGAAACACACAACCAAACCAAAGTCACGTCGGACTCTAGCTAATTATTTTCTCAATTATCGATTAACATAACAATTGATAGGAAACACAGACAAACTAAACACCTCACATTTGAGATGTTTGGCCTTTCTGCATGATAAATTACTATAATGACAAAATAACTACAGACATGCACATACAATAAAGCTTGTAAGCGCATTGTGAATACTGTGGCCACCTTGCTGTGGCACGGTGTGAAGGCTCTCTGGCGGAGCATAGAGAGACAGATGGAACAGTCCCCGGTGGTGCAGTTGTCCCCGACCCTGCGCGTGTGTTCGGTATCATCAGTAGTTTGCACTCTCCACGCCTGCAGGAAGAGCATCATGTCGCCCACCTCTCTGACCACCGTGCCGTTGGGCAGCTTCAAGTCATCTTCCGGGTTCCCGTCGCAACAACCTGGCATAATGGGCAGACAGATGTGATTGGGAGTTATACTACGACATTTGTCAGTGAGCAAAATACCTGTTGTGTGAGATAATCTGTGTATGAGCCTGTCTAATGAAACCTAACGGCTCTGAACATCTCAAATTGTCATATCCTATAATGACACGTCATGTTGATGCTGCTGTTTAGACATTAAGCCTTTAAGCACTGATAGCTGGCACTTAGATAAATTATGCTGGTGCTGGTGTAGTCAAAGCTGGTGTGTGTGTGTGTGTGTGTGTGTGTGTGTGTGTGTGTGTGGACTCACCACACAGGCCACTAGTGGGCACAGATGCATTATAAGAAGTACTGTACTGCAGCACCATGATACCAGTGCTGTGATACCACTGTATGCTGACCCCACCGGGTGTATGAATTAGATACATGCTTCCCGTGTCTTCCACATAAAGGGAGTGACGGGAGAACGGGAGGCTGACAGGTCTGTAGTTCATGGTCACCTGCAAAACAGATGGACACACGTGTGCAAGAAATCACATTAATTGCAAAGTATTAGTCGAATTTGTGGCAGTAAATTGGGTAGAGAGGTTCACCTTGCGATCCAGTCGGTTAATAATGATTTTGTAGGAGGAAGTAGTGATGTTCAGCTTCTTAAAACAAAGACCCGATGTTCCACCTGTTGGACTCTATTCAAGATAATATTCATTAAATTATTAACCTTGATGCTGATACAATCACAGCTGTAAGGAATGATGGGGAAGAGACTGTACTCACAGTTCGTCTGATGGAGTTCACACTCTACAAAGAAAACAAAACATTTCACCATAAAATTAGTTGTCAGATGTCTTACGACACAGGTCATATTTTATTCTTTGTATGTCACCTGGCTGGTTGGACATTTCTCCACAGTGCCAATAATAGACTCGCTGGGCAGGTTGACCAGGATGTAGGAGCCGTTATCATACAAGGCCACATTGTTGCCGTCAAAGGTGATCACGCGCAGGTCTGACATCACGGTGCAGCGACCTGAAAAAAGGTTGACTGTAACAGTGAAATCAAACACAAGACCACTAGGAAATTCTTATTTTTTTTCCCACACGAACAACCAAACCTACAGGGACACTGCCACTGTGGACAGCAGGGGTCTGTGTTGATGAGGATGGGCAGGCCCAGCAGACTGCACTGGGGCTGGGTGGTGTTGTAGCGACAGTGGAGAGAGGAGTTGTGTAGCAGCAGCTCTCCATTGAAACAGATCAGCTCTGCACACTCATCGATGCGGTGGGAGTACGGGGGCTGTGGAGATGGTAACACACCTTTTGTCTTACTTTTGTCTTGTCTCCTTCAGAGACATCTGCAGACTTGATTGCGTCAGTAAACACAAAAATTTGCATTTCTACTTTTTTTTTCCAGTCACTTACAAATACAAATACAAAGTATTAGTGCCTATCTGTATTTAAAAATGGCTTTTGATTATGGATTATGTATAGTTTTCTTACTAAAAAGATATTATTTCTCTGTGTTTGTGCGACTGTGCATTCAATTAGAGGAGCATCACTTACTGTGCAGGGAGTGGTGGGCAAGAGAAATTGAGGTGTGGTTAATGCTTCTTCTAACAGAAGAGAGGTGCCAGGACTTGTGACTATTTCAGTGGTGGGCTCAATGCTTGTAGGCAGGGTCACTGTGGTCGCCACAGTTACTGTTGAGATGTCTGTTGGACCTGCGGTCTCTATGGTGACGGTTGTATCTGTCGGTGCAGGTTGAGGAGTGGTCACGGTTTCAGTGGTGGTTTCCAGCACAGTAATGGTCGAGGTGGGCGCAGTTGGGACTGCTGCGGTGGGTGAGGTTGGAGGAGGTGGGGTAGAGGTCAGGGGAGTAGTCGGTGCAGGTGTTGATGGTGTGGAAATAACAGTGGAAGTAGGACTGGAGGATGAGGTGGCGGGGACAAGGGTAGAAGGTGGAGGAGAAGAAGTCACAGAGATTGTGGTGGCCTCGGTGGCAGTGGTGATACTTGTAGTGACCACTGGGGTTTGAAGGGGGGTCACTTCAGTCGTGCTCAGAGTGGTTGTCTCTGGCAGGGCTGAGGGAGTAAGAGTGGTAGGAGGAGCAGGAGATGTTGAGGTGGTGAGCAGAATGGTGACACGCTCAGTGGATGATGTTGTACTGGGAGCGGGAGTGGCAGTGGTTGTTGTGGTTGTTGGGGGCCTGACAGTAGCGGTAGTAGTTTCTCTGGCGATGGTGGTGATTGTAGTGGAGATAGTTGTGCTAGTTGTTGGCCTTGTGGTCGTAGTAGTAGTAGTTGTAGTGGTTGTTGGGGTTGTAGCTGGAGTTGATGGTTCTGAAGTTGTTCTGTTGGACAGCGTCACAAATGCAAAGGGTGTCGGCGTCGGGGGAAAGGACACACCTAGAGGAGACAATTAATATTACAACAAAAAGTGTTATAAGAAAATTTGGAACCTTTTTATGTTTTTTTTAAGACACCATCAGATCCGTTTTACTCACAGTCCTCTGTGTAGACACATCTTCTTGTGACTTCATCAAGGACCATTTTCTTGGGACAACGTGGGAAGCAGCCCTCCACACTGCAACATACAAAACCTATTACAGCACTCAGCTAAGCATAGATTATGTTGGCGATATAATGAGTACTTTTAATGAGACAAGCCTCTTACTGAGGCAGGAACTGGCAGCGTGTGGCGTCTGGGTCACTGCATGTGTGGACACAGGGGCTCGCACAGGCCTGGTAGCGCCATTCACACATCATTCGATAAGGTATCACAAAACTGCTCTCTGCCAGAGGAGAGGAAAAAATACCCGATTAGTTTGTGTTTGTGTGTATTAATAATGCGTGAGTGTATGTGTGTTGAGCACACTGATTCTGACCCTCCAGTGTGAAGCTGCTGCTTGTTTTGAAGCCCTCTGAGGTGTCATATCTCTGGGCTCGTGCAGAGGTGCGTGTCAGTGTCAGAAAGATTCCTGGATGGCCGACGAGCTCAAACGACGTCTGGCCCGGCAGAAACAGCCCCTGGTGCTGGACAAAGGTTGCCCTGCGACTAAACTCTGCCTCTCGACTCCATTGCTCCAACTGGAGACGGCTGCGCCCAGACACGGCCAGGAAATAGTTTGGTCTCTCTGCAGACTCCAGTGACACCACAGGGACACCTGGGAAAATGAGTGACTGGGGGTTAATTTACCCAGAAACATATAGCGGTAGTGTGTAACTGTGCCAATGTTGATGCTCACGTGACGTTCTGTCCTTCTGCAGGCCTGCAGTGATCATGAAATTGAACAGTAGGCCTGGGGCAGGCAACTGCCCGGGTCTCTCTGTCACTAGAGGAAACACTGAGCTGCTGGTGCGATTCACTCCCAACATGGTGTCATTATAGACAGCACTCACCAAGGAAAATGGGCCATCGCCTAGTTCTGCAAGGAAGTGTGAGAGCGAGAGAGGAGATGAGTGGGGTGGCAAGTTAGCAGGGAAACAGAGTGTGTGATGCTTGGAAACAAAAATCCATTTTATTCAATGATTCCCAACCCTTACTTGTACATACCTTGATTATAGTATTCACAATCATAGGCTGAAAGAAAACACAGTTCAGAGGTTATAAAGAAACATGGATGCAATCACAAGACGACTATAGTGAAAAATAGCAAACAGGGACTGCTGAAAGTGGGTCAAAGAGGTAAGTAGGGGTCACATCCGCAGGCTCGACCAGTGTACTATTAGCATGTGTGTGTGTATGAGAGTGTGTACTCACGACAGACAGAGGGAGATCGCCAGTGTATTGTGACCCCCTGTTGACAGCATTTGTGTGCATATGCAGCGATGGACGTACAGAGACACTCACAGTCTCCCCCACGGTTACAATTGCAAGTGTCCGTCAGGCAGTTCCTATAGAACCAGGCCACATCCACCTGAAGGGTATGCACAGCATGCACACAAGTACACATGCAAACACACACGCACACACACACACACACAGACACGCACACACGCACATACTCACAATCATAAAGCAAGCCAGGACAAATCTTACTGGGGGAAACTGGGGGAGGTCTTGTTTAGGGGGTGAGTAGTTCTCAATAATTCAGACTGGGAAGGAGTGATGAGATGTGAGGACAAAGGAATGTGGGTCGTCCTCTGGTGCAGAAGGGATTGGATGAACTCGGATGACAGAGAGACAAAATGCCTCAGCAATGCGTTGGTCTGTCCAAAGGAAAGATTAGCCGGACCTCTGTGTGGCCGACACCGGTTGATGTAGTGCACATACACAGCACACTCCAAAATTCGAATCTCTCTTGTTATCATTTGAGAAGACGTGACAAGCTTAGATATTGATTAGGCGAAGTGCTGCATCCTGGCGGGAGCTGCAGTCCTGCATTTAAAATATATGAAAGTCATGTTGCTAAAAGGGTACTGCAGATGATTATGAACAACTTAAAACAATCTTAATAAAATGTGAAATGTTGGCAATATCAGACAAGTTGAATTAATCCAATCCATAAAACTTGTCCTCGGTACAAATCTAATTTTAAATTCAATGTGAGTGGTATCAAGATCCTCAAGACTTGTCGGGTCTTGAGGAAAAACTTTGGACTTCAAATTGGTCGAAGTGTATGGAGCATATTATACACCAAACCAAAAGAACTGAATGTGGTTTTAGAGAGCAAGGACACTTACTGTACAAAAGTTTGAAGTAAGGGTTTTCTCTTTAGGAAAGTGACCATTAGTAGCAGAAATGAACAAAGAAATGTACAGAGATCTGACTTCCTTCTCTCCAATTAGGATGTGGCAAAAACCTACAGTAAAATCACAGAAATGCTGACGTCTGGATAACTTCAGTGGTGTTTTTTTATGTTTTACCTCCCTTGCTTCTGTTATAAAAATCCATCTGAACAGCTACAGTGAATGTGGGATTCACTGCCTGAAAGTAAGAAAAGCAAAAGCTTCTCTAGCTAGTCTTCAGATCTAAAGCTTTAATCTATAATTTACCTTATAGATTAAAGCTTTGAAGCCCTCTAGACTTACTTGTTTGTGTGAAACCATCTTTTTTTTTACATTGATCCAAGCAAATAAACAAACCCTGACAGGAAAAGAGCAATACTGTTTGCAATGTTGTCTTTTTGCCCACTTGGATTGCTAAGTGAATAGAGTATGATTTTTGTTTTCTTCTCACAACACTATAGACAAATGTACTGTACCAATATTTCAATCCTATAGTTACAGTGCCAAATAATGCACATAAGGGTCATTAGTAACAGAGTTTAGGAGTAACCACATGGACTACTTTGAATTGAATGCAAGAAAAACTACGGGGATTCACTTAGTGTTCCTCTATTAACAAGGTGCAAATAAACAATGTTTTCTTGTTCAGTGAGTCTGTTTCTCTTTGACAGAGGAATAATCTTCAAGAAGGAAAGTACTACCTAACAACAAACAACTTATCTGTAAGTAAAAGATGGCATCCATGATCAACAGATTAAAAAAACACATTGGAAACAGGCATTATTAATAATGTCAGTTATGTTCATCTCTACTTTACCTTCACATTATAAATAAAACCAAGTGCACTGTGTGTTATTTTTGGCTTCGGCCTTTATGGTGGTTTATGGCCCAAAAACTTTCCGTGCATATATACACAGCTCCCTCTACTGGGCACATTGAGCAATACTACACTGTAATAAAAGGTTGGGGGGTGTGTCTTTGCATGTGTGTAGCCTTGCATCTGGGGGTGGCATTTGGTCTTTGGTTTTACCTCTGAGAAACAGTGCGGTGGGATCAGTTAAGAGTTGTTCCCATGACCTCGCAGCAACCTCTATTCCCCTGTCGCAAATAAGATAACCTTTCTCCAGCTGTATTCACTCTGTACAGACGTGTGTGTGTGTGTGTGTGTGTGTGTGTGTGTGTGTGTGTGTGTGTGTGTGTGTGTGTGTGCGCTCATTGTTACTTACCACATTGTGACAGGGTGCAAAGACATCGCTGTAGAGGAGAGCACACTCCCTCTTGGCGTATGGCTGTCTCCCTAAGTCCCCTTCACAGGGTCGCTCAACAACATAGTCACTTTCGCACTAAAGCACACAAAGCACACACATACAGAAGGTGATAGAGTGTCTAATTACCTGTAAATATCACAGTGCACACATACATGACAGCAACAGGAATGAAAGGACCGAAAGAGGGTTAAGGGATAATTAGTATAGAGGAACTAAGCTGACTCATACCTGTCCCAGGGCCCAGCTATCTCCAAAGGTCTGCGCATTATTGACTTCCATGTGGCTAGAGGTAGTCATGTCGTTCACTGTCACACTGTCAAAATTCCCACATAGCCCACTGAGCAGGCCCTGGGGGGGGGGGGAGCACACTCTGAATCACGGTTTCAAATTCCTGAAGACAATTTGAAACGGTCAAAATCTAAATGTACTGCTCCAAGTCCAGACCTTCCACTGGGGTCCAGCTCTGATGTGTACAGTTGTCTTGCGGTCCCAGAGGATGGTGAGGTCCTGATTGGAAAACTGCACGACTGTGTAGTAGCCCGCTTTCCACAACTCAAATTCTGACCCTCGGCCCACAACAGTGGAAGGGTTCTAAGGCAGGGCAAAGTATTGTTAGCAGGTATTACAGTGGCAGGAAAAGCTGGATTCTTATTGATACATTTTACAGAAACTGAGGTACATAGATTTGACAATATGGCGTATATACAGAGCATGAAGGTGTGTGTATAATCCATACAGGGTTGCCAGAGTTGTCAGTGAAGTAGATTTTGGTAAGTCCCACGTGAATGACCAGTATTTTCATGCACACGATGCCGCTCTCGTAGCAGTCCTTGTTTTGGGCAACAATGGACACCTCGGTTTCTCCTGCACTCTGATCCGAGGGGGAGACAAAATATTACTCTCGTGAGGAAAGGAATTCCTGTCAGCTCCTCTCATCTCTGTTCCACAAACGCAACACAATGTTTCCATCCGTTTGTTCACTATTTCCCCTTAACAAAAGCCACTGCATCCAAAATGCAAAGCCACATGACAGATTGAAATTTGATTCCACCTGTTCTGGAAGCACTGTAATTCTGGGTAAATGAGAGGTGACGAGAAAAGGATGCATCTCTGGGCTATCAAGACAAAGCTCTGACCCGCTTCCTCGTTCTTTTCATGGCTGGTACGGGGGCCGGCAGCCTGTTGGGTCTGAATTGGAATGTCTGTTCTGCTAATTCTAATTCTATATCCCTGGGAGCGCAGGAGCCCTGGGGTTTGAAGTGAACACTGGTCTCTTTGTGTTGCTACAGCTTTGCACAACGTCTGCTAGCATTACCACGGTGCAGACCCACCAGCGCACACACATACACACCTTAATCTGCTCTAATTAAAAAACACTCTCTTTTCAAAGTTTAGAAATAGGCTTGGGTTTTCTTTCCCAGATCCAAATCAAATGGCCAGGAAAGGGCATAGGTGGTCCTCCAATGCCCTTAACCACCCAACCACTTCTCTTACACACTCAACTCTTGAACAACATCTAATTAACACTTGTTTCATTTTGATTCCATAAACTTTTTACTTTACACCTTTATTTGCACATGCAAACATGCACATCAGACAATACTTACAGAGATATATACACACAAAACAAGACTCTACTCACTTTAAGCAGGTAGACCTGACAGTCAGAGTGGTAGTCGTACTCAAGGCCATCGAAGGTGTGGTAGTGTCTGTCGCTGTAGACGGTACACACGGCCGGACATGGTGAGTGGCTACAGTTAAAATATCCACGGTGACATGCACTGGGGAGATGGAGAGGTTGATGTAGATGAGATGAAGAGAAGAGAAAAGAGGAAAAATAAGGAGGGACAAAAATGCTATTTAATGCCACATGCAACCTCTAGTACTATTACAGTCTTATGTTTGAAGATTCAGTTGGTTAGAAATCAGTTCTAATCCTATGGGAAATCCTAGTACAAAAGTTGCAAATAATATCATCCTAGCATTGCTCAGTCTGGTGTGTCTCTAGGTATTGGAACATACAAATAGGGAGTCTGGTAAAGCTGTATACCATTTGTAACATGGTGTTTCCACAGTTTGTCCAGGCAGGTATTCAAGGCCCAGCCAGGCACAGGGACAGTTCTCTGGATAGTAACACTCCCCATGGTGCAGCACCAGCCTTGGACAAAACATTACTTACAAAGGAGGTACAGCACATGCAAACACCTGATCTAAAAGCCATTCATTCTGAAATGAATACCATGATAAAAAAAATATACTTTTGAAAGTTTTTTTTTTTTAAAACATAACTACGTAAAATGAGAACATTGTAAAGCAGGAGCTGCTTATCTTACCCAGGAGGGCAGACACAACCCGGGATGCACGGTGTGTTGGGGGGGCAAGTGAGGTTCAACATCAGGTTACGGCAGGTTGGTGCACAGGCCAAGCCTCCTCTCTGCTCAGTGCAGCTGTGGTACACTTTCCCTTCTGGACACTCACCGACCTCTACACTATCAGGCTCTACACACACACAAGACACACACAAGGCACACACAAGGAAATCAATGCCCCAGTTGCCTTAAAAATCAACCGCAACAGCCAGTCATGGGAAACAAGTTACAACTACAGACATAAGGGCTCTTGATTTCAGCAAGAGGGACACGGCCTGAAATAACACTTTGTTGCTGGAATGAACGAGGGCAGGAACTGAAGGGAGGGAGAGGTTACCTTTTTCCTCTGGCACACACTCCATCTTCCCATTTCTGCACAGGCTGATTGAGGAAACAGGAAAGGAGAAAAAGGACTGTTTTGAAAAGGAGACTAATGTTATCAGACACAAGGTTAGTTTACGTGACAATCATTCACATTTTAATTGCTTTTCTCATATGTATTAGTATGTGTAAGGATGTGACACTGTGTTTAAATGGGAGAGCAGCCAAAGTGAGTTTTCAGGTTTCGGCTCAGGTCCCACTCAGCTGTGACTCACCAGGGGCCCGAGGCGCTGAAGGTCACCTCTCCTGGCTGTGACACTGCGCCCATGGAGTAACAGTGACACTGAGACCTGAGGAGAAAGCAAAGACTTTATTTTAATTACTTCATGTGTGTGTTTTTAGGATGATTAGGATGATATATGCAGAGTTGGACGTCTCACAGTTGCACACAGCGCTGGTGCACATCGTCATAAAATCTGTTGTCTGGACAGCCACACCCCTCAGCGCAGTCATCAGAGTGACACGTCTCGGTGCTTGAAAGAGCCCGACAGGATCGCCCACAAGACGACACACAAGAATGGTACAGCATACCACCTAGGCACACCACTCCTGTATACACACCCATGCAGAAAGTAACACACAAGGCACACACATAACCTGAAGGCAAAAACCTTTGACACAAACAAAAACTTCCACTGCCACCTAATGGACAATAAGGTTTTCTGATTCTGACACAATACATACACGTATGCACAGTTTAATTTGTATAACCAATTTTGGGTAATACACATAAATGTAACCCAGAAGATTACCACTCACCACATTCAGAGACGTGTGATCTGAAATTGACATTGACCTCGTGTTTGGAGCAGAGATATGCGTAGTGAGCCAGCGCTGTGCACAGACAGCTGCTCCCACAGCGACAGGCCTGGTAGCGGCACTGCTGCTGATAGATGTTTGGACTGATGTAGCCATGACATGGGGCAAATACACTCCCCAGAAGCACCTCACACTTGGCTGCATAGAATACTAGAACACACAACAACACATATATGACATATTTGCATCTGTAGCATGTACAAACTGAAACCACCTTCAGCCATAACCTGTGCAACTCACATTGCCACCCCTCAATATTACTTGTCATGGATGTGTAGTGAAGTGTGTAGGCCTGCTGGGAGAGATTTAATCTCCTCATGTGAAGTATGAAAATTAAAGAATATTTACCATTGTGCTGGTTCATCTCGCAAGGATCTATAATGGGCAGGTTAACTGGTGCTGCACAAGCAGATGACACCTTCCAAACATTGGCATGAAGCTGGGGAGTGCCCTCTATCATACCTGCTGGAGATCTACACACACACACACACACACACACACACACACACACACACACACACACACACACACACACACACACACACACACACACACACACACACACACACACACACACACACACACACACACACACACACACACACACACACACACACACACACACACACACACACTCAGATAAAGTGACATTTTTGGCGGCTGTGGCTCAGGAGGTATATAGCGGGTCATCCACTAACCAGAAGGTGGGTGGTTCGATCCCCAGCTCCTCCTGTTTGCATGCCGAAGTGATCTTGGGCAAGACACTGAACCCCAAATTACCCCTGAAGACTGCGCTAGCAGTTTCTGAATGATGTGCAAGTGTCTGTGTGTGTGTGTGTGTGTGTGTGTGCGACTTCTATTGTAAGTGCTTTGAGTGTTCAATAAGACTACAAAAGCAAAAAAATAGTAATTGCAATACATTTACCATTTTCAACTCTGATCTATACAGTAAGTACTGGTTCCAGGAATTATACTCACAGGAAGTCATCTCGTAGATTTCCATTGAAGGTTCCACAGAGGCCCAGCGTCTGTCCACGCCATTGGCTGTCCAGCTGAAGATAGACCTGCCCCCCTCGACCATCATAATGCAGCCTCAGGCCAATTCCTACCTTCAGCTGAGTAAACACAGAGGTCAGCTTCCGGACCTCCACTGTATCTATATACCAAGAAAAAAAAAACATGTTGAAAGATTAAACGTTCAAAAAAATATTATCTCTTTTTATATTTTGAGCTCAAAATGTGTGATGAGTCTGCATGACACATAAACTTGAGACATTCAAAGCCTTACTGATTCTTACCATCAACATAGGGCAGGGCAGGTGCTGGGTTGACACCGATGATCACGTCCCCCTCTCTGGTCAAAGTGATCTGATGACCCACATCTTCATCCAGCACCACTGTCACTGACTGAATACACACCTGCTGCTGCATACACATATCACACAGGAGAGTCTGTTACATCGTGGTCAAAAGGACACTGCAGGATTGGAGCGAGTTTATAAGCCGTTGAACACCATACCTCTGCACAGGTAGTATATTGCAGTGTGACAGTGAATCTGCTGCCGCTGCGGCTCTTTGCCAGAACGTACTGACACGACCCCGGCTGGAGAAACATCCTCCCATCGAATGTTGTCACAAACACATCCCCCGCCACCGAACACTCCGCTGGGAAGAGACAAGTCAGCAGTAAGTTATTGAAACTGAATTCACTTGCTTCATTAACTAATCCTTAAATTGATCTTACCTGTGCAGTTGTTCTCTGTGCAGTTCCACACCCCTCCCATGCAAACACTGAAAAAAAAGAGCCGTACTTTATATTAGCAGCACATTGGTTCACTATAGAATATATATATATATATATATATATATATATATATATATATATATATATATATATATATATATATAGACACTCACCAAACACTGCAGCCCTGTTGAAGCACGTGTCCTTGTACATATGATGTTCCATGGTAAACACATGGACACTGAGAAACAGCGATACATGTTCCATTTTGTAGGATGAGACCTTTGGGAGAGAAGAATGGAATTAAACGGAGTACGTTTAAGTTCAATTAACAGAGAGCAGGGAACATAAATTAGGATAGTTTTCACATACCATCAGGACAGTAGCAGCCGTCCAGACAATGCAGGTTGGTTCCCAAACACTCTTTCTCAAATGTACAGGTTGGTGGACAGCAACTGATACAGTCCCGATAGACAAAACTCTCCTCACAGCCATCATCTGTGTAAAAACATAGACACCTGCGTTTCACACAAAGATAATATAACGCTGTGGAATACCTAATTCGCTTTCACTGAGAGAGCAGAAGTAATTCTGGACCAAACACAAAATACAAAAAAAGGATTTTAATAGTTGATGTGCTGTATATTTGAGATTGCTTTTAGCAATTAAAAGTGCTCTATAAATGAAATTTATTATTATTATTATAATGGCAACTTACTACAAGAAGGGAAACTGTCCCTCCACTCTCTCACTGGATATCCAACATGTGAGCAGGCTCGGGTGTACTCAACCAAGGCACGACAAAATGTTTCCTCATCATCAGATCTGAAAAAAGAAAAGAAAAAACTTCATGAAATGTTTACAGGAACTTGATTTCTGTACAAGAAGTTTGGTGAAGAAGACGGTGAAGAGTGACAAAAAATCAATGCAAGCGTTTTGACTTACACACAGAGGTCAGACACACAGCTGGCCACAAAGGGATTTGGGTCAATGTTTTCATGGCAAGACAGGAACGGGAAGAAGAGAAGCGCACTGCATTTCTCGATGGCATCCTGCACACATTCACAGTGAATACAGTATGATTTGAATATACAGCACATCAACAGAAACTTACAGCAAAACAAACACTGCTGCAGTCTTTGAACATACAAGGACCTTTACAGTTCATTCAGAGTTAAAAATATATTTTTTTTAAATATTACAATGTGGTGGGGTTTATTTTGCCTTATTACATTCTATCCTGTGCAGTATGTGAATGTCACTGTCAGCGTTTAGCCAGTGGTGATAGTGAGTAGGATGAGTGTCTCTCTGCGGCTCTTACATCCATGTCAGACTCAGACTCGCAGGGCCCATTGAAGCCAAGATCTACTGAGGGACAGGCTCTCTCGTGAGGCAAATCCACCGCCCAGCTGTTAGCAAACACTGCAGGTTCATCAGTACGAATACCTAAAACACACCGTCAACACACAAACAGTATGTATTTACACCTAGCACATATGTTTAGACTATAAACAACCAGAAATAGATCAAATGCATGGTTACGCTGTGGAACAGTTTACCATTTACAGTCAAGTGTTCCCCTTCCGAAGACATTTTTATGGTTAAACTGAGGACTCACATGTTTTCTCTGGCTTTTGACTGTCCTGAAGTTGTTTTTATTCACTTCTTAGCCTTTTATTTTACTTTATTCTTGTATTTCTCTTTATGATTTTATTGTGCTTCTCACTTTAGTCAACTGTGGTTGTTATTAATGTGCTTTACAAATAAACTTGACTTGACTTAAGCACATATACAAAGATACAGTTGATATAACATTCAAACAGGCACACAGGCATTTCTGTTCCTATACTGTCCAAACATAATAGCGGCCTCATAAAAGTAAGCAAATCTGACTATTTGTAAGTGCACCGTGAAAACTAGTTTTTACAGCCAGCGCCTTTGCACTCATTTACTCTCCTACTCATCCACACTCTACTGGACAGCTCTCTGCTCACACAAGCAGGGGACCACAGTTCATATTTCTGGTCACCTGAGGAAGGATTCTTCCTCCTTCCAGCCTTTCAAACCCAAAATATGAAGTCTCCCCCGCCCCCTTCCGCTGTGGTCTCTCCCACTATTATAATTGGTCTTAATCAGCGCCAGTATAATAATAGTAATCAAGGGGAGTGAGCGCTGAGAGAAGGGATAAGAGGATGAGGGGCCGCTCAGGCCAGCCTTACCACGAGCAGTGGTGAGGTCATCCCCAGCAAGGTGGTTGAAGTTCCCGCACAGGCCACAGGGAGCGCCCTGGTGCTCCTCACTCATCTTCAGGTAGACACCCGAGCCTCCGTCCCAGGCCAAAGAGAAGCCGAACACGCTCTTCACCAGCAGGTAATCAGCCAGTCGCTCAATAAACACACCGCCTACAGTCTGAGGCAGACTCAGCCTGACATTTCACAGAGACAGATGCACAAAGAGACATCAGATACAGTGGGCTCTTTGAAAATCATAATTATGCTCTACTGTGACTTCCCCATGTGGATGGGGTGGTTATTACCCGAGTAGTTTTTTTCCCCCTCTTTCTGTTCTGACAATTTTGCAGACAGTTTTTTTCATTGAAATCTAAATGTAATCCCAAAATCAAATCCGTCATTTTCTGTCCACCTCTATGAACAAACACACGCACAGGCACCCCCACATCCCGACACACACCTGCGGCCTCCCTGGTGGACCTGATATCCAGAGATATGGATCTCCTCCTCATTTGGGAAGAACAGACTGAGAGCTCTTGGGCACAAATACACACTCCCGTCACACACTCTGCTGTTGTGGACCTGAGAGGAGAAGGGAGATGTTGGTAGAGACTCAAAATAAATGATTTGATGGGTCAATAAGCCTGAGCTAGTGACCACAAAAAACAAAACAAATGCAGCTGTAAGGTTATGATGCTGCCCACAATGGCCAGAAATGGCTGTGCCCTCTGAATTGCTGCAAAAAAATGAATGAAGCAATTTAATAACAAGAAAAGTTGCAATGTTGAATGCTAATTTGCATTATCCGTTCAGGTTGTCAATGGCTCTCTGCTCCCAGCCCATTTTCCTGTACTGAAGACAAAAGGGATATAAAATGTAATAAAACACCAGAACACGACAATAACGAGTCAATAATGTATTTGTTGGGGACTTTTTCCCCTCTGTGGATTTGGATGGTGACAGTGAATTGCCTCAGAACAATATACAGAGCCCATGTTCACTGTAGTGATGACACCAGATGAAACATGTTGCCCAGTGCAACAGTGTGGCTCAAGGATGTATTTTCAATTTCAGACTCGATCCTTTACACCATGCATCCAGACTTTTCCTTTAAATTGGGTCTTGCTATGTCAGTTGTTTAGGAGTTATAAAGGCTATGAGAGTAAACATATGTACATGTGTATGGATGAAGGTTTAATACTACATATTTCGGTGTGATTTTGATCGATATGTTCTTACCCACACAGTGTACTGTGGTGTAGCGGAGTGGCAGTCCTGGGCCAGAATGTAAGAGCAGGTTCCAGGGAAGTAGAAGTATATTCCATCAAATGTTTCATAGTGGTGCTGACCCCACGACCTGCAGATCCCGTCTCTATCCTGGCCCTGGTTAGGTACTGAGAGGAAAATGGCCAATTCACCCAGACAAGATTTTTGAAATGGTGAAGTGGTTCAGCAAAATGGACATTTTTCTAAACTAAGAGGGCATGATCCATATCTCTTTCATCATCTTTAAATCTTTCATCATCTTTTATTACATTGAAATTATCAGTGGAAATTGGATACCTGAAATTTTCTAAAAAGAAGCTTGTGAGGGGAAATCCCAAAAGCTGCCTGTGCCAAGTTTTTGCCTAAGACCTTCCTCAAAGGGGGGGGGGGGGGGGGGGGGGGCAGCTTGTGTCAGTGAGTGGTAAGTCTTGCTAATGGTAATCCAAAATGACAGACTTTTTAAATGATACTGTGCATAGGTGATTTAGACGATATACATTCACAAAGTTTTCCAGTGTTATTAAATACTTTTTAAACATAAGTTCTGTGGCATCAGTTCCGTTACCCTGATCTGAAAATTTTGCATAACAGCTGGGAGTCTTTTCTCTATGAAACCTTGATGTCATGGCCCAATACATGCTATCTGTGTTCACATGAGTCTAAAAAAAAAAAATTCCATGGTCTTTTCTCTTCTAGTACGTAGTCAATTTCAGGCTCAAGTTCAGTTGCAGGTCCCTCTGGAGCTATATTGCTTCCAACATGTGTGTCGGCACAAAATTGGTTTGTTGAAATGAAAATGTCTTTACAATATCTTTGAACTCAGATCTCTTGATAGACTGTATAAGGAGTCTGTTTGGAGTATAGAAACTAGAAACTCCATCACTCAGCCCTTACCCTATTATCTTAGTGTAATATATATCTATATCTGCTCCTTCAGGCAGTAAAGTGCGCTTGTGTGTGTGTGTGTGTGTGTGTGTGTGTGTGTGTGTGTGTGTGTGTGTGTATTTGTATCAACAATGAGAGGGAGCAAGAACTGGGGAAATCTGATGATTAATGCGGGAGTGTGTGCAGGTAATTAATGTTTGCTGAATGATTGGAGAGTATGATGCACACATGAACAGTCACATACGCACACACTCATTCTTATACATCTTTATACTGGATAAGCATGGTAACCAGCTGGCATGTTGAATACCAGGAATGGTGCTTGTTGTCAACCACAGGATTGCTGTGTTGATGAGATTCTGGTGAATTTGAGCTGACACCAAAAGACGACATGTTGTTGTTGCTGTGTGTGTGTGTGTGTGTGTGTGTGTGTGTGTGTGTGTGTGTGTGTGTGTGTGTGTGTCTCTATGTATTACTCACTGATCTGGCAGCGGTCTCCCAGTGCCTGGAACTGAGCACAGTCACACACACCGCCCTCCTGACACCAGCCCCCGTTGAGGCAGCCACAATATTCTGGGAGACATGAACAAACTCAAGTTCACCTTCTCCATTCCAAGAGATTAAATCCTTTATGAATGCATTTGGGATCGCTTCATACGTAGTGCATTTACCTGAGGAGGCATCTCTGGCCGTGTAGTTGTGTAAAATGCTGCGTGACAGTGTGCCCTCCGACAGCAGTGGTCTATATGTCTTGGACAAAAATAAACCACAAACACTCAGAGCAGTTGCTTGAATTCAATCTGAAGTTAACAGCATCAGTGACACTGTTCTGTATGGTTGGTGTACCTGCTTCTGTAAGTTAAAAGTCACATCAGATTGAGTGGGAGAAGGTGTATGTGTAGTATGAGTGTCTCTTTCTTTACAAAGACAGCTTTGTGCCCGTCTGGGTGTTGTGTGCATGTGGGTGCCCTGACCTCCTCTGGTTCTCTTAGGTGTAGTGTACCAACCTCCTCCCCGAGGAGATCCCGTTTCCTCCGGAGTGCATTAGCCCTTCTGCACACACACACACAAACATGCACATTAATGGGAAGAAACAGTCAGAGGGGAGACTTAAGTGCACTTTGCACCACTTGAATTCAGTGAGTCACACACACACACACACACACACACACACACACACACACACACACACACACACACACACACTCTAGTGACAAAAACAGTGGAAAAAATCATGAGATTTTTTTTCTTACACAATACCACATATAAATTAGCCACAATATTAATTACTGAAAATCATTCATTGGAATCCCTCCTTTGATTTACCTCTGTAGTCTTCCTTCTGCCACTGAAAGTCGGCTCTGAGCTCCTAAATGCAAAGACAGGACAATAAACATTCAGTGGTCAACTTGTGAAAACTGGTATCAGTTACCTGTTATTATAAAAAAAAAAAAACCAATTCATAGCTACAGGTAGATCCAGAGGTGCCCAATCATAATGATAATAATCAAATAATAATACAAATATGAATTATATTAGGACATAATATGAAGGAGCAGTAAGAGATGTTTTATGGTATTTAGGAGAGCATATGATCTCCAATAGATAATATTGATAAGCAAGATCACTTAATACTTCAAGGATGTTGAGAATTTATGATATAAATAATCTTCTGTTTTTAAATGTAGTTTCAAAGAGAACTTAACTAACTGTCAGACTCACCCTCAAGAAACAGCAAGTGGGAGACTGAAAACGACATGAGAAGAAACCGTTTCACTGTCCACCTGAAGTTCATCTCAGAGTCCGAAAGGGAAGTCCCGCCGAATCGTTAACGGTGCATCTCACTGGTCCCGGGAGGAGAGCGTTCAAGGGAATGATTCGCAGCACCGGACGATGGATGCCTGGTCGTCTCCGTACCTGGTGGCGACAGACCCCCCCCCCTCCTGAGCAGGTGACGAGGAGCCCACACCTGTGAGGGCAGGTGGACCTGCACGGTTGCTGTGTGTCACTCCTACATCCGCAGCGCAGCTCCCAGGCTCCCCTGTTCACCTCTGGGCTCTGTTGAGGGCTCGCTCCATCGCTGAGGTTATCACCTGTAAACGTTACCGTTACCTTCACGGCTGGCCACGTGACCTGGGTGGGGCACTTTCGATCAGAGGGGCAGATCATTTGGCCGCGCACTACTCTTGAAAGTGCAACAAAGTTAAATGAACCCGCATAGCAACATTTCTGTGCGATTGCCAGATCTGGACCACTGGACGCATCCTGCATGCGTCAGCCAAGAACGGACCGAATAAACCACAACTGGCCTGAATCTGGTTGAAATTTGGTCCCAAAATCTTGCCCGCATCTTGACCAAAAAAAAGGCCCACGTTGTATTTGGGATATTTTGGCCCAAACATTTTAACATGTGGGTAAGGTGAGCACCCCACGTCCCGGTTTGACCGGGGCTCTCCCGTTTTCATGCTCCGACTCCCAACAAATATGTGTACAACATTAACCTGCCCCGGTTGTGAACAGTCCTTGTCCCGGTTTCAACCGATCGGAATACCCAGAGCCGTCTAATGGGAGTCGCGACAACTCCGTTCACTTCAATGGATCACCTTTTTTTTTTTCCAGCAAAAGGCGGATCACTGAGCCTCTCAATAGATCCCGGAAGTGAGCAGCACCGCATTAGAGAATCAGCAGAATTTGGATCAATGGACCGTCCGTGTTGCAGTAATGAAGGGTAAGACGTTTAAATAAACAGATTGTATATTATCAGCACATCTGAACCACTTCAACATGCGCCTTAAAGCATTTTAGTGGATTATAATTATTTATGATTTATTTATGGGTTAAGGGTTAACGTATTGACTAACTACATAGAGTAACTGCATAGGCATGTCGGTCTGCTATATTGTAAATCGATACATTTATTGATTACTAACTACCAAAAATCGCAGTTCTGTCGCTCTGAATAATGGATTCGAATTGCGCGCCAAGAACTACGTCTACTTCCGGGAAGTATCTGAAGTCACGTGACGTGCAAACATTTTGGCCTTCCGTTGTCGCGACCGTCGTTAGATGGCTCGGGAAATACCAAAACAATGCAGCATGTGACAAACGCTGATTTGTTTGCAAAAATGTCAATCAATGTTGTTGCCAAGGCTGTTGCTGTTTTAACCAATAGGAACACACCAGTAATGCGCCGTGAGTCAAAGTTCAACACGGATTTGTCTGTATATGTGTGTCAATCAATCTCGGAGCGGACAACTAACAGCTGTGAAAGCTCTGAGAAGATTTAACATAATGCAACAGTGAATATTATAAAACATCCTAACATAATATCAGTTGTGTCCTTCCATTATCCATTTGATTGTCGCCCTCGGCAGGTCTATATTGGCTGAAGTGTGAATGTTTCCGAACAGTTGTGGACAAATACAGAGAAACATAAAAAGGTTTTTGAAAAAAATGTAATCTGGTTTAATAGCACTGTACATGGTGATACATCTTTGTTTAAAGTTCTTTGTAGCAGAAACAGTAGGGAATTACTGAAGGAAGGATTCAAGTACATAATAGTGTCTCTGATAGTATCAAGGGCAAAACAGAGTATACATTCATTTAGTTAGGCAGCTTAGACTTTTTTAAGGGGAATAAAGGCAGATGTAGAAACATAAATTTGAAGTAGCTGAGATAATGCTGCAAGATTTCATAGCTCACTGGCATCACAGTTTCATTTCTTGTTGGAAATTTGTGCGTTGACTTCATCCTCTGGTTGGATGCTGTGCCACTGAGCTATTGGTCGCCGAGGGTTAGCCAGCATGTCTGACCAATGGCATTGCTTAGTCCCAGTGCCGTTATCGCCTAGCAACACTTTCCCGATGGCGTCATTCTTCCCGATCTTATCGTAGTCCAACACAGTCACTGCTATCTGAACCTTCTGTAAATGCAAATAACATACACAGAAAGTTAATTTCTGCTGACTTGTATACTGTGTATACATGCACAAATATGTGTACCTCTATCTGTTCACATGGCACTTCAAAGCTGAAAGACTCGTTGTAGTACGGGTTCAAAGTGTTCTTCTTTATCGTTGTTTTCTTTTTCTTGAGTCGTTTCCCATTCTGCATTAAGTGGATCTTCACATAAGGGTCTGGTAGCGAGAACAAGGAGGTTTCGTGTCAGAGCGACAGACCCACAGCCTGGCACTGATGCAGCAACTCCATCAGTGAAACACAACATCTATTGTATCTGCTCCTGATGGTTTCCCCTAATAGAAAGTGCTTGAAAGTGGACACACCACTTAAACGGTAATAATAAGGCCTTAATGCTCAGGCAGAGCTGACGAATCGGGGCTGAGTAGGGTGCACTTAGTCATATTACAAAAAGGACCGACTTTTTTCATGCCTTACTCGAAGAATTCAATGTGATCCATTATTGTGGCACTGAAGTTGTCCATACTGGAAAATCTCCAGTAAACTTAACTTGACATGAAACTTGAAATGAAACACCACATGAATCCAGACCTCTTAGCTGCTCAACTCACCTGATAATCCACCCACATCCATTTTCTTTAGGTTTTTGGCCTCCAGAATCACCACTGTCAGTTTCCCCGCAGTAGGCACATACCTCAAGGACAAACATATGTCTCCAAGCCGCTCACTCTGATACAGAGAAAAAGAAGTGAGTATGTTGTTGTATGGCTTCATTATTAAATGGGGGTTTTTTAAATGGTGAAGCTGAAATATCAACATCACAAGTAGCTGCAGTTTTCTTGAGACAGAGGTTATTTAAAAAATAGTGAATATTCTTTGCAGTATTCTCTGCTTTGAAATAAAGTGTAAATATCAAAAGGAGAAAGATTTTAAATAAACCCAAAGGAACACTGCGCGTCAGTAACCTTGTCCCCCAACAAACAAAACACATCATGGGAAAAAAAGGAAACACATTTTACTGTTAGAGATGTTATTAAAGATAACCGTTTTGGAAAAAAAAAGCAAGACTTGTTTTTTCTAGTTGACTTGCTCACAGTGTGCTCCCACCTCCTCCTTCTCTGCCTTCTGCAGGTCCCTCCACTCCTGCAGAGACTGGCTGAAGTCCATACTGCTCATTGGTATTTTCACAGCTCCTATGGCATCGTGCTTTGAGAAACGGTCAAAGTCGTACACTGTCATCACTAGTGTCTTCCCGCCCAGGTCAGTGTATGGTACCTATATTACAGAACACACACATTGAATACAGTAGTTTGAAACCTATCATGTTTGCTGATCTGGAACATGGTCAGAAAAAATAAGTCATTTTTTTATTTGTCTTGGAGTTCTAATTTACCTTAAATGTGAAAGTTTCGTTGAAGTTGGGTTCGAGGGTCTTCCTATGAACTTTGGTTTCAAACTTTTTCTTTTTGTCCGGCAGCAGATAGAGTTTAACATAAGGGTCAGAACTACCACCCACATCCATGGCTGGCAGTTCTGCAGCCTGCACGATGCCCACTACCAGCTAGAAATGGAAGACATCATAGAAAGAGATTATAATCTGGCTATTTCAAAGTCATGGGGAGAAACAATTTACGGAAATTTGGTGAAAAGCAGCATATTACCGTATTATCTGTGAAGTTGTAGTCTAATGTGAAATGTAGATTGCCCAGCTTCTCCTTTTCCTTGTGATCATTATCTGACATCTCTGTTTCTTTGTTGCCTTCATCCTTCAGAGGCTGCACAAACACAAGGACACACGAACACATGCAGGTAAAATAGATAGCTTTACAAGAAATCAATGGAAACCTATCTCACAACTTGTGGCGCAGTTATTTGTGCTGTGTTCCCACAGTTTATTGTATAGCATTACACAGGCAGAGGCAATTAAACAAAGATTATCTTGTAGTATAAGGTTTAATTCTTTTTCCAAAGTGGATGTGTACATTTACCACCATCAGTGTGTTTGAAAGCCACTTGCTTCCTTGAAGACAACCCGAAACAACTCATATCGGTCCACAACCTACACCATGAGCTAAGCAGCGTGCAAGACATCCATTAGTCGTAACCCACACTGACAGTTTTACTGGTGTGTGTGTGTGTGTGTGTGTGTGTGTGTGTGTGTGTGTGTGTGTGTGTGTGTGTGTGTGTGTGTGTGTGTGTGTGTGTGTGTGTGTGTGTGTGTGTGTGTGTGTGTGTGTGTGTGTGTGTGTGTGTGTGTGTGTGTGTGTGTGTGTGTGTGGCCTACCTCGTTGTAACCTCCATCCATTTCAGTGTCAAAGCCTCCCTTGCTTTTCTCTTTTCCATTCTTGTTCTTTTCTTTGTCCTTGTCCTTCTTTTTCAAGCACTTCTTCCAAACACACACAGCACACGACAGCACTATGCACAAAGTCACGATACACAGGGCAGCAACAGCCCATGAGGGCACTGCAAATCCATAAAAAACACACACACACACACACACACACACACACACACACAGACACAGATTATACATAATTAAAATACATGCACTTTTAGTCACCCACTTAAACTCAACTAGTTTTTAGGTTAAAAGCGAAAATCAATTTTCCTCACTGTCTGGAAACATCACATATATAGGTTATTAACAAAATATCAGCAACACTGAAAAATGTAATGCAATCCAACTCAATACTCCCGTAAGAAATGCTTTTTTCAGAGAGATGCTGATTCAAACCTGTTGTCATTTTTAGGCAATATTTTGTGGTGGTGTTTTAAAATTTTAAAGTGTTCTCATTTGGCCATCTCGTGTGTATTCTGCCTGTTCTGAAATGAGATGTTTGACTCTGATATGAAGTGAAATATTTAAATCCAAGATAAAAATTTCAATGACTTGCAATATTTATATTATTTCCTAATATAAATGTATATAGCTGCTTTGCTGGGTCATTCATATTTCCTTAACAAGAGCTCCAGCAGTGTAATTCCCCCCAAATTGCCATGAAAAATAGTAGTTTATAAACCCTCCCGGATTATTTCTAAATGAGTCAGTCCATTCAGTCCATGGGGATGAACATTTGGCTCGGTGTCTAACTCACTGTGGATGCTGCGTAGTTCACTCATGAACTTGTTCGGACTGTGGCCTCCGGACTGTGTTGGGCCTGGGATAGTTGTTACTTTGGGCAAGCCACTTGGTGTGGCTGGGGTGCCCTGTGCAGCCGAGGCAGCTCGACGGATCCCGGTCATTATTGGATAATTGACAGCAGATCCAGAATGAAACTGTTTTAGGAACAGAGAGATGGGAAAGAATGGCTCAGCCATAAAAAAAATGCAACACATGCAATATATATATAACAGAAACAGGCATATCTGTAAACGCCCCCAGATGTGCTAAAATCATAATAGGGGAACCAGTTAAACAAACCACATTAACACACATACACTCAAGCAGATTTTTCAAAATGCTAATGATGGATGTATTTGAAGCAATAATGTGCTTATAGACACAACATGGCCATCGGTGTCAAATGACTTCTCCTGTTTCTGCTGGTGTGGCACTAACTTGAACACAGGATATGCAATCTGCTGACATGAAGAGGCGAGGGCGAGAGCAGAGGAGAGCGGAGACGCAGACTAGAGGCGTCACGCGTGGACCTCTGCTGTTCCTCGGTGAGCCGCCAGAGGTGATAATCAAGTACCAAGGTCGTGCTCAGTGCAGATTAACAAACAAAGCCAAGACTTGAGTGCCAGGTGTAATAGTATTCTCTATTCTGCAGACATCACAGGTATTGAATATCTGGGGCTGAATCCGCAAAGGGATGAGGACAGCATGTCACAGTTGTCTGATACTGATTATGTATTTTAGACAATATTTCTGATTGTTTAACTAAGTGTTTATGAACAGTTCACAGCTTTTATAGTTTCATTTTCCAATTTGAAACAGAAACATTATACAATTACAAACTTGTCAACTTGAAAACTTGGTCTTTGTCTCATTTTTGCTTTAGAGGTGATCATGAATGATGCGGTACTCTCACCATATGGCCCCCCAACTTCAGATGTTAATGCGGCTTAAACTCTTTTTACACCGGATCTAACACATTTTTACATTCATGACAGCAAACAAAAATATACCATCACTGGAAAATGAAAGCTCTGCATATATTTAAAATGTCAAGTTTAAATCACTGTTGGAAAAAAATGTTTTGTTTTTGGCTTGACCTTAGAGGACTGTGTCATTTTTCATTGAATGCAAAAGAAAAGAGTTACAAATTGCACATGATAAATGTGTTCGCCCAAATCCAGTAAACAACAGAATGACCTGCACAGACCTAATTAATGTTGTTTGCGCATCTGTGGGTTTAACTCAAAGTTATTACTCAGTCAGCACGTTCAATAGAGAAATAAATTAGAGTTGTTTTGATGAATGAAGAAGAGGAAAATTGGAAACAGAGACATACCTGTATTCCGTGGTCTCAGCAGCTGTGTTCACACTCACAGATATTCCTTTTCCTTACAGAGGGACGAGGAGGAGCAGGAGAAATCCAGAGAGGTGGAGGAGACCAGCGAGATGGGGTAAGTGTCAGCGCATTGCCCCTTTGTTTTTGTGTCTCACCAGTTCTTAGACACCAACAAGAGCAGTGCAGGTGTGTGGAAGCTGCATCAAGCGAGGGAGAAAGTGAGCGGGTAGGACAAGATGGAGTTGAGGGTGAGATAGGTGGAATTGTAGCTCGGTCATCTTATGTTGCTTTCCTCTGTGCGAGTGCGTGTGCGCGTGCGCGTGTGTGTGTGTGTGTGTATTTGAGTGAATGTGTACTTTTCTGTCCATTCAGGTCTCATGGGACCGCTGGTCCTTATTTCTGACACCCCACCTTTTGTGACCTCTTTCCCATCCCTGCAGGTCACCGGGCCACTGATGCATATTCATCAGTGTAGTGACATGGCTTTTTAAAGGCTCATTAGCATAGTGAGAGTTCAGCAATAGAGGGCATTTACATTCAGTGTGGACAGCTCTGTGTGTGAGGGCAACTGTACATCTGGCCGTGGCTGCAGAAGTGTTTCATATTGTCTATGTATAGATGATGTCGCCTGATTTAGAAACTTAGGATGTGGTTTCTGCAGCAACACAAGAGATCAAGTTCCAGCCCCGCCCCGTTCACCTTGAGGTACCAGGGATACTGTACGGAAAGAGAGAAAGAGAGTGGGGTGGGAGGATGGGCAGGGAAAGAGCGGGCTCAACATGACCTCCGTCTCTGACATATTGAAATACGACAAACAATTTGGGTTGGTTGTGTCACTCCTCAAAGTGACACAGTTTGGGGGGCAATTGACTTACAGCCTTTTTGAAATATTGAGCTGACATGATGCCGAACCCAATTTTTGGCCTTAGCACATTTATGTCTGTAGTCAGTCCAGCTTCATTTATTGATGGAGGAAGTCCTATTAATAAAGATCTTCTTAACAAGAAATAGATGAGAACAAATTACATGTAGAGCATCGAAACAGGACTTATTGTGTATTATGTCTGAGGTCCATACAGACATATCGAGCACGCTCACACACACACACACACACACACACACACACATACATTAACCACGTTATCATAATTATCAAAAACAAATGTCATGTAATAAATACATTCATGCATGTTAAATGTACAATTTTTAATATATATATATATATATATATATATATATATATATATATATATATATATATGGAGCATAGAGGAAGAGTCAATTGCGTATATACAGTATAAACAGTATGAAACAATGAAATTGTTGGTTTTAGAAATATAAAAACCATTTATACATCCGCGCGCTAGGTGGCGATATAATGTCTTACATCTCCACGACAAACCACAGAAGAAGCCTCGTCTCCTGGATACAGAGCAGACGACAGGAACGCGTTCCCCTGTTAAACTGCCGGTGAGTCATGTCGGATTCAAAGTTTGTTTTTGTACATTAAAAGGAGCAGCGGGTTATTTCTGTTTATTTTATGGGGCTTTCAAGTCATTTCCAGTGTTTGTATTAAATTATACTCACGCGAACCGCGGCGAGTACGTCGATTTAACTAGCTACCTAGCTAGCATATGCTAACGACACATAACGTAGCTCGTGTAATCAGACGCGAAGTAAGTACGGTCACGCTATTGAAAGTAAAGCAAGTGTACTTCTTCGTTGCTGCAGCGATGTTGCTATAGTACAGTACAGTGCCGTCATATACGTTTGGAGACTTCTTTTTGTTTGTGATGCATGGATAGTACAGGTAGTAGCAGTCAGCTGGTCACAGGTGACCCACTGCTGCTGCTGTGGTCAAATTAAACGTCTGTGGTCCTTGAGAACAACAATGCAACACGGGTTTGAGTCTGTGCCGATTTGTGGACCTGCCAACGAAAAATTGAAAGTGTAATCACACATTCTCCATTCAGAAAACAAGTCAAATATTCACAAGGCAACACGTTCGTCACATTGTCAACTCACTTTCCAATATAGCTAAACACGTCTGCCCTATTTAGGCTTTTCTAGAAAAATACCATATGATTAAAGTGATATCATTGTTTAGGTACTATACAGTAGATGAATAATACTATACTGTGAACAGATATTACTAATATAAAGTATATCTATTGTGGTTTACTGTTGCTTGTATCTAAAACTGAAGACATGGCTCTTCATTGTAAGCAAAGGTCCTAAATAGACTAATCTGTAGCTTGAGTCAGTGATAAAATCCACTCCTAGTTTATTGATTATGCTAACTTTTAACTGCTTTGAGCTTATAACATTTGAGTGAGTCTATATTTAATGATAATAATAGTAATAATAATAATAACAGTAATAATAATAATAAAGTAAATACAATTTATACAGCCCCTTTGCAGAGTAAAGTGTAAAGAGAGAGTTAGGAAAAAAACAGACAAACCACAATGTTACATTTGGTCGCTGTATGATGATGCTGAATTGAAGAGTCATTATGTTTTTTTTATTGAAAAATTATCAGTTTTGTTGCTTGTTAAAAAAAAAAAAACTCCTTTAAATCTGAGCCTATGTGCCTTCCAGCATGTGGAGATGCTGCCAGTGGAGCATCTTCACCTCAAGCATATCCTGCAGACAGTATGTGCACTGGAGGCAGTTGTCCTGCGCAGTTTTGGTCCAGGGGGAGGACAGGTGCTGTTCACCCGAGACACGGGACAGGCCATGTTGACCCGCAGCGGGACACACATTCTCAAAGCACTACGTCTCCAGCATCCACTGGCTAGGTGAGACACAGACATTTACTCTATCTCTATGATGATATTCATCAACTGTAATTTGTTTTCCTATTGTATTTGTGTGCTCCTCATTTTAGGATGGTGGTGGAGTGTGTCTTGAAGCATAGCAACGTAACAGGAGATGGATCCAAGACCTTTATCCTACTGCTGGCGTCATTACTACGGATGATTCATACAGAAGCTTGCAAGGAGCCTCATGTGTCTCACACTTATAACTCTAGGGAAGCAGCAGAGGCTGCCACTGCCAGGCGCTTGGCTGAGGGACTGCTGGCATTTGCAGTGGAGGAATTGGATGATCTCATCGCTATAGGAGTGGTCCCCTATGGATTCTGTGTTTCCTGGGAGGATTTCACTGCAGAAACCCGGCCACCCGCTCATACAAAAAATCACTGTGTTCAAAAGCTGCTGGCATCGTTCTTTCGTACTCGTCTTGGTCACACCCACTGTGACTTCATAAGCAACCTCACCTGTGAACTGCTCAGCAACTGGAAGCTTAAAAATGACCCTCCTTCCTTAGCACTTCAGTTTTTACATGACGTCTTCCCCGCACTGCATACGCCTGTATCAGGCTTTCCTATTAGCTGTTCACGTTTGATTGAGGGGCAGGTCATTCACAGGGACTTTGCCATGCCCTGCCCTCAGACTCACCGCCAGCCAGTTAAAGCTGTGGTATTCACCGGATGCCTACAGCCAAAGTTGCTCGGTGCAGGAGATGTGCTTAAGGTGGGATGTGGAGGAGGCCAAGTGATGGAGGGGAAAAGTATTGTGGAGTTTAGTGCCTGGTCAGAAAAGTCACTAGACTGTGTTATAGCAAACCTGCAGTGTTTGAGTGTCTCTGTGCTTCTGTGTGCGGTGAAACAGTCTGCTACTGTCCTGGCTTTAGCTGCACAGGCAGAGATGTGTGTTGTGGAGTGTATCAGCGAAGATGAACTGTCTCTCTTTGCCCAGCTAAGTGGGACCACACCTGTGACAGACTGCTGGACGATTGAACCTGCAAATGTTGCTACTCTGACCTTTTGCCGCCCGATACTACTGGGAGTCCATAGGTACGATATAGAGTCACAGATACAAGATTTAAACATCACATGGCTTTGATTATCAGTGTTTTTTTATTTCGGTTTCCGTCATGGAAATTAAAAGTGATCTCTTTTTTCTCTTCCACAGATATGTTCATGTGGCTTTCCATGATATGGAGGAAAGGGTCAGCGTCAAACCATGCTGTCTGGTCATGTGTGGCCCAGGCAAAGAGCAAACGGACCAGTATGCATGTGCGTTCCAAGATGCCATCCGCATGCTACTTTCAACTTGCAAGCCTGTGGGTATGTCTGCCACTACAGCATCGAAAAGGACCTCGCAGTCACACAAAAGCACATATTTAAATACAGATGATCCCTCTCATAAAAGCGCGGACACCGTTTCCAATGCACTTCCCTTCCAGCAGAGTGTGTCGGGGCCAGGATGTGTTATACCTGCTGGTGGTACATTTGAGTTTCTCTTAAATCATGCCCTCTTACAAAATATTACAAATATGGGTATCCCTGCTGTTTCCAAACTCTTGGCAAATGCTTTACTGATTGTGCCACGACAGATTTACTCCCACACTCCTCGTCATTTCCTGCAGATTCAAACCAGGATCCTCAGTTTTATTCCAAATCATTCCCACGCGTTCAGCCTCCCATATAAACAAGAACCCAATATAAGCTTCATACAGCGTTGTGGTACTAGTGAATTTCCTGTAGCAGACTGCAAACTTAGCATGCATTATTGTCCAAAGGGTGACGTTTCTTCAAAAGCTTTTATGTTGGACCCGGGCCTTGAATCCGTCTCCTGTAAAAACCAGCTTCTCCTGGCCGTACTGCAGTGTGTCACGAGTCTTCTCCGGGTGGACACAGTGTTTTACACACACACTGCTATAAACACACAATCACTGAAACCTGCAAACATTTCCTGGGAGGGCACAGAGGATGAGGCTGAAGACTGAGATTGTATTGTATCCCATGATGAAAACTATAAACATATATTCTCTTGGCACTTAATCAGGTATCATTCAGAAGTTGGATGAAATAATTTGTGCTTTGTTGCAGGCTGCCACAGCAATGTTTGAATAGACACACTCTTTTTTTTGTTTGGTTTGTAATCCATTCATTTGAAATGCAAGTCTTTTGCACAGCTACTGAGAGAGTAAATTACAGTTAATGGCTGTACAGTTGTGTGGTGCGATTTATAGACCAATAAAAATTTGAAATGGTTCTGTAGCCCCCTTTTCTTGAAACAAGGCCAGGTTTGGCAATAACAGTAAAAAGAAAATGACCTGCTGTTAATCTTCGTAAAGTACAAAATGTGAAGTTGTTATCAAATAATTTCTGTTAAGCTGGTTTCTAAGTGTTGTTGTTGGCCCGTTTCCTTTTTACTTCCCATTATGTTTTTTTTGGTTTTTTTTACATTTTGCTTCCTTATCTCAGTTTTCCTGCTCTCTTCCGTTGGCCAGTAAACATTCTGTTATACTAAAGGCATACATGCTGAACAGCATGGACACAAATATACACAGCCCTTTTTATAATCAGTGTTATCTCCATAATGGGGGTGGGTCACTTAACAGCAACACCAGGCTGTCAACAACTAAATCAAAGTGAACTTCCCCGTGCTGTTATCAGAAGAATGCTCAACTCTGTTCTCACCTATTTTGGGGGAAATAGTGAGTAATTTGACATTGATTAGAATCACAGCCATCCACAAAAGTGTGCTGTTTACTGCAATCTCAGCGTGCAACTAATTTTGAAATTCTCCAGAAATTAACTGTGATAGAGTAAACTCAAACAAAGGTGGTTCTTATGGAAGCAAATAAGAGACATAAGTCTTTATACTTTAACAGCCACTGAATACTTAATATTGAAATATTTTATTTTGAAAAACGTATCTGAATTTATTTGTTCGGAATTCACCTCTTTGAAATTATTTTACTTCGGTATTCAGATACAAAAAAATTCAGATATCAAATTTCAAGTTACTATTTTTCGATTGCTCAAATTCAGATCGAAAAATTCAAGTTAAATATTCACACTCTCAATTTCGATTGCTCAAATTCAGTCGAAAAATTCACACAGTAACATCCGGGCTACCCAGGATAGGAAAAGCAATTTAGCCTGTCTGCAACCGAACCGACGTCTGGCCTATCAGAGCACGGCCTGTCTGTCATGTGATACAAGAAATCGGCACGGATATTGTGAAGATGACTGCCAGGGGAAACGAAGGCAGGTAAGTTTGCTGTTTATGTACAATCGAACTCAGGGCTCGAACAGGAGTATGTTGAAGCTAAGTATGTTTGGAACACAGCTATGGTTTGTGACTCGTGTCTCTATGTAGGTTTGATTGCATGCAGGCTCAATTGCGTTTCCTATCCTGGTAGCCCGGATGTTACTGTGAATTTTTCGATCTGAATTTGAGCAATCGAATTTGAGTGAATATTTGACTTGAATTTTTCGATCTGAATTTGAGCAATCGAATTTGAGTGTGAATATTTAACTTGAATTTTTCAATCAGAATTTGAGCAATCGAAAAATTGTAAGTTGAAAATTGAGATCTGAATTTTTTTTATCTGAATACCGAAGTAAAATAATTTCAAAGAGGTGAATTCCGAACAAATAAATTCAGATACATGTTTTTCAAAATAAAATATTTCAATATTAAGTATTCAGTGGCTGTTAAAGTTCAAAGACTTATGTCTCTTATTTGCTTCCATAGGTTCTTGGCTTGTTTCTTCGTTGGCTACATATATCAAAGAGGGGAAAGATGGGGGTGTTTTCAGAATGTTGTTTTCACTGTGCAAGTGGAAAATAACCTGAATGTTTTCAGCTTCATCAAGGGGCCCACACCCTGCTAACCCTCACAATTCCACCAAATCTGAAACGGCTTAATGTAATACGCCAGCCAGGACCAATTCAATAGTCAATACTTTGTCATGTAGTTAATTAACCGAAGTCAGTGAATAGCTCAGAAAAGTCTGAGTAAAAAAAGGACAGTTGATTTGACTGATGCACTCTGTAATTGAGTGATTGCATGGCATAGAATCAGAGTCCACTTAGTACATTTTGGTTTATTTCTCTTTGTGAAACATAGTGCATATGGTATCTCTGTAAAAATGAAATGGACCTTATAAAATATATAACCAAAACACACATACCATATAACCATCTAAGATTAGAAATGTTTTGCACATTAAAAAAAAAGAGCATTTACAAAATGTGACAAAAAAATCAAAGGCGTTTTAAACCAGGTTAAATTAGGAGATGGGTAAAGAAAGGAAAGGGATAAACAAATGTCATTAAGGTGAAGATGAAGTTACTCTAATAGCCACTTAAAAGCTGGGAAAAACCACAGCCACAGCAGTTCACAGCTCAGCACTCAGCTGGCTACTATAGTCACCGTGGTTTGTGTTGTAAGAAAGAGGATTTGATTTCATTGACTACTGCTGTATGGTGCTGAAGTGGTGGTGGTGGTTGCCTTTTTTGAGGCCCTGGACTATGACTCTTGTTGCCAGTAAGTTACCCCAGAGTGGTAGCAAATAGAAATGTGATCAGTACACAATAACATGATCCTTTGTACCGATAATTAGCAGTTCACAAACACCAATTTTCATCATATGACCACAAATTACACATTTCTGTAATACATTGCTACTGAAGCACAGATGACACCCATTCTATAGTTGGGCCTATTAAAACCACATCGCATCTTTATAGTCCAGGAACATGGGCCTAAGTATTGACAGTACAGTTAGAACTGACGAAGAATATCATAATAATCAGAAATATCTGCACCCAGCCTGACTTAGGTTACCCCCCTTGAACAAGCAGTGTTTGTGTTGGAGGTGGAGAGTCTGAGACTCTAGGAATGACATCATGCAACATTAAGAAGGACGTGTGATGCGTGTGGTCGGTGTCACACCACCTCTCGAGATTTCCTGATGGCACAGCACAGGAGCATGCTAAAGATCATCCCAAACATCTGTAGGAGAGAGGAGGAAATGTTACTGGTGTTTGTATTGGCTCAGGTCTGAACTGTGTTCGTCCTCCGGGGCAGTAGACATTAAATTTTCATGAATAACAGCGAAATGATTTACATGAATCACATACTTACCATAATAACCCCGATGGTGATGCCCACTCCTCCTATGATGTGTAGTTTGGAATCAAAAACCTCGTCGATGGCATCAGGACAGCTCTGTAACAGAAAAACCATGATTCCTTGCAGCTTTCTCTCTAAACCTACATTTGAACATGACTTGTGGTATGGCGCATATAACAGGCAGCATGAGAGCATACAGCCCTCAGTAAACCACTGTTGCCATAGTAACGCAAAGAGGCTGAGGAAATAAGTCTGCAAAAGGAAGTGGTGAAATAATGACACGTGTCAGGCACAATTTCCAAGCTGTGATGGCATTCAATGTATACACACATTGAGGATAGTTGTACCTTAGCAATGAGCTCCTCAAGCGGCTCTCCCCTGGGACAGGTGTCTTTGGCAATGTCCACTACTGTACCAGTCGGACCGCAGCAGTTCATCTGTAAACATACAAAATCATACCGTTAGAGAACAAGGTGACTCACTCGCTGTGAATTTTCCAGAGAATTTCCGACTATTCTCACATGGGCTCATTTGGAGAGTCTCTGAATGTTTTACGGGTGGATTGGCAAGAAAAGCTCAGGAAAATGTCTGGGCAACATTTGCAGACATTTGTGTTCTGACAAGTTCAGGAAAATGTTTAAACTTTAGTGCATGTCTGAAAGAAGCTACAGTGAGGTTTCCATGCAACCTTGGAAATCATGCACAGATGCACTGGATGCATCTTTTGTTTTTCAAGAAATAGTTACAAAGACTTGATTTTTATCAATTTTTTCATGCAACTCTCACAAAATAAATGCAAGTAGGCGTATATCCCAAGATGCTGAACTTTAGCAGGTTTGAAAAGTCTTGCAAAGTTCCAATGGGAAAACATTGGATTCTCTGGAATATGCCCTGCCTGCCAAATTCCCAAGATAAGATCTGAGTCAACTCCAATTAGAAGTGGTCAGAACGGACCAGAAATGACTCACCCCATTTTGAATCACACGCAGTATCTCTCTGAGGCGCTCGTCTCCTGTTGTCTTGAAGTTGTTGTAGGTCTGAAGGTAGAATGTTGTGATGTCGTTCACCACCTGCAACACAGCAGCAAGGAGGAATCCTCAATATACAGAATGTCACTAAAGCAAACAAATGTTAACATTTCTTCACACTGCCTTTGGAATACTTACGGCAACACTTGCATGTATTTCACTCAGCAGCAGTATTGCTGTCTGTTATTTTATGGTACATAAAGTATTTATGCAAATAATATGACCTACTTATAAAGTTGTACGCTACCTTGCTTTGATTGGAAAATCCCCAGATTCCAGCTGCGACCTCAATGGCAAATATGATAAGCAGGAAGAAGAAGAACTGTGCAGAGGAAAGACCAAAGTAAACTCAGTTCACTGTGTGAAGGCATGCCTGTGTGAAGGCGTGCCTGCATGGCTGTACGCATGTCGTCTGTGTGCATGTATGAACATGACATAAGGTCATTTGAGTGTAGCTGAACCCAATTTACATAGGCTCCTCCTACTGCGAGACTTAGCACAAGAAGATTAGGGCCAGACAGGGTGGACAAGTACAGACTCTTCTCTGGCCTTCACACTGTTCAGCAAACAATAATGAAGGCAGACATCTCATATTTCTTTCCCAAGGTCAGTCTTCAATCAACACTCGCTAAAGTTGGATACCAAGGTCAAGTGCTACTGAGTGAGTGCACTACAGGAAGAATTGCATGAAAATATTTTTTTTGTTTTCAAGAGATTAAAATTGTGCGTATTGCTGTGAGTAGATACAAGTGTATAGAACAAGAAAGTGGCACAAACCAGCCCCAGCATAGTGGGGGACTCCTGGATGGCCCCGCAGCATCCCAGAAAACCCACCACCATCATCAGTGCTCCAGCTCCTATCAGGATATATACACCTGCAAACACACAACAGGATATTTATACCAAAAATACATACAAGAGTGTTTTGTGTATTGCAGATTACACACAAACTTTGCTTGTTAATGTTAATGTTCCTCATTCCATTCCTGCCTAAGGATTGAGGGCATCTTACCTGTGTAAAACACATATGGAGAGTCTGATCCTTCAAACAGTCCTTTGGTCTTGGGGTCTAATCGTAGCCAAAGGCCTATAGCAATGACGGCAGTGCCTGCAAGCTGGGGGAAAAAAGTGTATTCTCACATAACTTTCTGCAGTTAGTTTTTACATTAGTCAATGCAATCTACATACTTTTTGTTCAATAAAATTTAAAACAGGAGTAATACTTTCCATACATTTGGCCTTTCCATATAAATACTATTTTCCCCCTCTTACTTAACTCAATCAGCTGATCTTTACAACGTCAGTTAAAATTTTTGTCATTGCTGTCAGAATTTAAAACTTCTTTTCTTGGCTGATTCCAAATGTCAAGCCCCATCTGAAATCATTCTCTAACTCTCATCCTTAGTTTTTCTTTTTGGCTTTCAGTACAGGAAGTAAATTCAACAATCCTCATATCATATCCAAATCTTCCCCAACACTTGTCTAATCCCTTCTTGTTCAAATTCTCCTTCTAGCTCTATGGGGCTACGGAGCATATTCTAATCACCAAGATGCTTCACATACTTCCTCAGCAATTCCCATTTTGCTGCTGTATATCAACAGAACAGACTTTGGTATTGAACAAAGTACATTACAGGTCATTACCTACACAGCATCACTTTTCTAAGCAAATTTCGACTAAAAAATTACACAGCCCCTCAACTCTTGATAAGCTTAAGAACAATAATCAGATTGCAGAGAAAAAAATCTCAGCCGCAAACAGACATTTGTCACCCATTTTGTAACCAGCCAGTTAATCCTGCAGTAGTTTAACATACATCTGATGGTGAGCATGAAATGATTGTAACGTGTGAATATGTATTTATGTGAGGCTGTCCTAGAAAATGTGCTGACCTAGAAAACACGAAACCAGTCTCACAATCAGAGAGGTCTTCCCGTATCCCCTCATTGGCCTTTTGCACTACAGACATTTTGACTTGTCACCGTGGGAAAATGCCTATCCATCTACAGATGTGAATCCATCCACACACGTTTTTTGGAGTGCATCTTATTATATCCTGCGACACCTTTCTGTTTCCCTTTCCCTGTTTGCACAGCATGTGAACAAGAGAGAACCATAAATGTCCACGCATGATGCCACATTGTGTAATGTGCGTACACAGGCACTAACTCACAAGCCTTGTGAGCACAGACTGGTCAGCTCAGAGAGCCTTAATGAAACACAGCACTTCTATTCAAATGGTGTGTTTGTGTATGTTTCTATTCGTATTCTACTGTTCTTTAACCTATTTTCACCCTGTCTACTTTCTGTTGTATAATCTATGTTCCATTGTTTGGGCAAAATGGCAGATTAGAGCAAACCAGTCACACAAAGCTATAACACTACTAATGCTTTGGAAACTTCTCCACCCCCACGCCCGCTCTCTGTCTTTCGATCCATCTCCCTCTAGCCCCTTACCTTTACCTTAATCTAAACCTTAACCTAAATATGTCCTCACTTTCCCAAAATGTCTTCACCCTGTCATGTCTGTGAGGCAAACTGGTCCGCACAAAGATAGCGATACAAGCACACACACAACACATTAAGACGCAATAAAAACACCTACCCAAAAGAAACCGTTGAAGACAAAGATGAGATATTTCAGACACTTGATTCCCCCCGTGACAGCCATGCTGATTCAGTCTACACACACTGTACCGCTACGAGTGCAAAGAACCAACTTCTTCCAAGGAGGAAGTGAAAGCATACTAATGTCAGTTAAAAAAAAAAGAAGGAAAAAAACAGGTGGTGGAAAGATAATGCACTTTCAATACCACACCTTCATACAATCACCCGCTCACACAAGTAGGAACCAGCAAGAGTGGTGGTGTCACTTCTGGGGAAACTGTCCTTCCTTGTTTATGTGATATAAATCCTGGCCTGTGTTGCTTCCTGCATTTTTGTTCTATTTTACAGTTTTTTGTACGTGCACGACGGCAAATCATGTGGGCATGCAGGGCTTTTCAGATGTGGGAGGTTGCAGCACAGAGGACTCTGTTCAGGCACGTTGACATAAACCATTTTCTAAAATAAAACCGGCTTAGCAGCATATTTACTTTCCTGGTGTTTGTACTGTGCGGGACTAATAGGCTGCACTTAAACATGGCTACTTCCCATCCCATAGAAATGTGAAGTAGAAGTGTGTGTGTGTATATATATATATATATATATATATATATATATATATATATATATATATTTGTGTGTGTGTATGTATATATATACAGTATACTCCCAGAAGCAACATTATTGGACACCTGGACTATTGTCCGGCCTGAGGTGTGATCAGATATGTGTGATTTGTGACCGTATGAACAGGAGATGACAATTTTGTCACAACTTCAGTTCCTGCTTATTCCACTCCAAAAGGGGGGAAATCTACACTTACATGAAAATGTGAGTTTCTAGCAGACTTTTCTTTGTATTGACTCTAAATAGGCAGAGAAACCGTTGATTGATTGATATGCATTTATACTTCATAGTCTCCTTATTCCTTTTCTTAAAACTGAAAGTTTGTCTATTCAATATCGCAAATTGATCTTTTTGGGGGCCATGTCTTTCTCACACACACACACACACACACACATACACTGTGGCGGTGGGAAACCCCTGTATGCCCTGTAATGAATGATTATATTGGCTCTATGTATAGCTGAGCAAAGTACAAATGTTCGTAAAAGGCAAAACATCCATCTGAAACCACACATACACACACATGCACACGCAAATGGCCACAGCAAGACACACCCTGCAGGCTTAGTGGGACACAAATAGCCTATATGTGATACAGGACACATTCACACACATGCATACACACACACATACACTGTCAGACAGAGACTGGCTCCCTGACATGCGCAACTCCTCACATCACGTGAGCAGAAGTCTTAGTTAATATTATATCAGTCCCCCCCCCCCTCCCCACCCCACTCCATCGCTTGTTAAAATGCCGTGTGCGCAAACTCCATTTACAGTCTGCGCGCTGGTGGAACTGGGTCATTTGGCCACTTGGGGATTATTCCTCCAGCCCGCTCGCAGCCTGTCCACGAGCAGTGGGACACTTTGTGGTGTAGTGGCGGTCAGAGCCTAAAATCATTGGAGTGGCACCTCAGAAAAAGTGATGATTAACCCTGGCTGTGTGCGAGCCTGCTCGGTATACACGACCCTACATCTGCATGGGAGACGGTACCATTTCATTCACTATAGCAACCTGCTCACACGCGAACGCGCGTGCACGTGAAAATCACGCACTGGCATGTGCGTGACACGCGGACGGGACGTACATTTCCCAACGAGAACGGCGCGTTTTCTTTCTCTCGCAGCGAACTCACCCAAAACACCAGGTTGAAGGCGAACATCAGGTATTTGATGCACATCTCTCCCCCCGACAGCGCAGCCATGGCGGAACTTGGGGCTGCGGTTCACACTTGTGCCGGAATCACAAGTTAAATATCGAGGCACATAACAGTCGGTGTGCAGAGTGAGGTTCTGTGCCGACGCGCCGCCGGCTGGTGCGCGCGTCGTGCCGTGCGCGCCTGTAGTGGTCCGCCCCCCCGGATTACGGACTGCAAAGGCAAAGCCTCCTGTGGCTGCTCTCTTTCTCTCTTTCTCTCTTTCTTTCTTTCTTTCTTTTAAAAGGTTGCTTTCATAATGTTCTGCATTTAATTATTTTTTTATGAACCATTACCATTTCTGGGGGACTTTTGTCTCGATGCAGTTTAGCTTGTAATCACAGCAGTCGTCCCCAAATACCCATTCATAATAGGCTCAAGTTTCATTACACATATTTCTAACACCCTCCGATAGCACTCTGACGTGTTCAAATTGCAGTTGGCCAAGAGAACCTGCAGCCATGCATTGTGCGTGTGTTTCCTGGACACAATGGGGAGGGTACCTGGAAACAATGCGCCGAGCAGCCCGCTGTGTGAGCTTTCTGCTGGCGAGTTCCTGCAGCAGCCTGGGCCGTGCGATGACGTCATTCTCCCGGAATAAGAAAACGCGCGTTCACGTGTTGAATATAAGGATGATCCGGTGCACACGAATGAACGCGAGGCACGAGCATGTCCTCCCCGCGATCATCGTTTCTCCCCCGGACAGCACATGGGGTGCACACACCCCGGTCAACCTCCCTTTGTCAAAGCACCAGACTAGTTTTTAGTAACCTCTCTATCGTGTGCCGTAATAGTTAATACAAGATTTTTTCTAACAATTAATGGATCAGTCATAAATAATTGGTTAAAAACCTAACCCAGTACTATTTGCACTAGTACTAGTTGCAGAGCATGTGGACAAAGTTCCCTTTAAGATGAGATAAGATCTTATCATCCTTTATGGAACCCCATGGAATCTGCCATGTTACAGCAACAAAGGGGGCAGTAAAAAATTAAACACAACATAAACACAAGGAAAGATATACGATTTTACATTTTAATGTGTACAACCATCCACTTTATGGATTGTTGCTGATGGCTAATACAAGTAAGATATCCACTCTATTAATTGGTTTTAATTAGTGACATTTTAAAGTACAAAACAGACATTTGTAAATCCCAGACATACTATTTTAGAGAGTGATAAAACATGAACGTTATTTCATCACCAGCACACAGCTTTAAACGTCTTAGTTTTTTTTCATTTTCATTTTGGACATGTTGACATGTCACACCATGAAATTTACAAGTGTAAAATATATCAAGGAAAAATAGCCCATCATTTAGGTGAGCTTGGCCTTGTATGGTGCATGCTGGTTCGCTGGGATGACTTAAAGGGACACGCGATGGAACTGACCCATTGTTAATGGAATTTATTTAATCCACCACATGTTATTCAGGCAAAGTAATTAAAATAAGTTTTCTGTATTTACCACAGGCACTCCAGGCCTTTAGATCACACCCACTCCCTATGAGAGTACAGTATACAGAGGGGCTTTATAGAATATTTTATAAATACAACAAACAAAGTGGTACCATAATTGGACTGGCAATTACTTGGAAACACAATACTTGTTACCTACATAAAAGTCTATGTTTGAACAATTGTGACACTGATTGATTGAGAGAATATTTGTGTTTGAAAAATGTCTGATGTTTTGTTTTTTTCTCGCTGAAGTTTTCACCTGAGAGTTTTGATCCACACACGTTCCCAGTGTGAGTGTTTTATATGGCTGTGTGTGTGTGTGTGTGTGTGTGTGTGTGTGTGTGTGTGTGTGTGTGTGTGTGTGTGTGTGTGTGTGTGTGTGTGTGTGTGTGTGTGTGTGTGTGTGTGTGTGTGTGTGTGTGTGTGTGTGTGTGTGTGTGTGTGTGTGTGTGTGTGTGTGTGTGTGTGTGTGTGTGTGTGTGTGTGTGTGAGAGAGAGAGAGAGAGAGATTTTGGCACATCTTAGTCATGTGTTTGTCCTTGTTGCACCGGCAAAGCAGTGTTGTTGCGTGAGATATCTCCAGTCAGTATATTTTCCACCAGAATTGTTTGGGTTGGCGCCGATGCTGATATGCATGTGTAGTCTAATTACTCTGCCAGGCGATCAGTGGGCACATCCTGGTATTGTCCTGCCGAATCTGTTTGATGGTGTCAGTCTGCGGCCACCGACTTGTGGACAGAAAGATATTCTGCCCCTCTTGTCATAACCTGGTGAGGGGAGGGATTTTTTAGGGAAAGTCAACAATAGCTGGGGGTGGGTACTTTCTTTTCTATAAAATACAGTTTCCCGTTGTTGTTGCGTTTCTGTGTGTTTGGGACAAAGTGCTCGACCCTCTTCTCAGTTTTGCCTGTTTGACACAGACCATCACATTATATTATTATGAGAATATAGTGTGCTTTTTCTTTGCCACTCTCTGAATTAACTGGAGACTGGAGCCATGGAGGTACAGTAGGACTAACTGGAGTTTGGAGAGCTGGAGAAAGCACTCTTACACAGAAGAGTTTGATACTTACACATTGGAGGATGGTATTGATGTTGCTGTAGCTGATGGTGATAATGGAGAAACTGTATGTGTGTGTTTCAGATGTGCATGAGGAAGTATTTGCGAGGAATTTGGGTTCTCCTACATCTAACAGGTGAATATCATATCAGTGGATTTCCACTTTCCTTCAGATCTTTGCACACTAAAGTAACATATGTGAGATCTTTTTTATATATATATATATATATATATATATATATATATATATATATATGTATGTATATATATATATATATATATATATGTATGTATATGTTCTGTGTCTAGCTTGTGTGGCAGGTATGACAGGGAGATGTAGTCTGTTCGGAAGGCACCATGTTCACACGTTTGATGGAGTTTTGTACGAGTTTCCCGGAGGCTGCAGCTACCTGCTGGCTGGGGACTGCAACCATCGCTCCTTCACACTTCTGGGTGAGTCACACTGAGCCAATTTAATAGAAAAACAAACAGATTTGAATTGTAATGGTGTCTGATGCTCATACTTTGCAATACGTGTTGAATATACACGTATTGCAATACACTGTTTAGTGCCTAGTGCATGGGTCTGATACTCACTCTGATATCTAATTTCAATTTCATGCAGATTCAAAGTCTTTGTCTCAGTGTTTGAGGCTGTTTTGGTTTGATGTAGCTGTGTCATTATGGTAAAAAAAAGTGTTGTTGCTCTGCAGGTGATTTTGTCAATGGCAAAAGAACCGGAGTCACTCTGTATCTGGGAGATGCCTTTGAGTTGCACCTGTCTGTAGATGGCAGGCTCACACAAGGAGAAAACAGGTAAAGTAATAGAATATTTAAGTTGTCATGTAAAAATAATCAGCAGTGTTTGTTGATTGATGTGCGTCCCCTTTTCTATAGACTCTCTCTGCCCTATGCATCTCATACTGTCTTTGTGGGCTCAGAGCTGGGCTTTTATAAGCTCTGGAGTGAGGAGTTTGGCTTCACTGTTACCATCGATAATGCGGCCAACATCGCCCTGACACTGACCAAGCACCATGCCAACCGCACCTGTGGCCTCTGTGGAAACTTCAACACCGTACCAAATGATGAATACACCGCTCAAGAGGGTAGGTGCACATGGGCAAATGGGTAGAGCCAGAAGTCTGTAACTGTGCGTTTGTGGGATATGTGGATATTTGAGGGTGAAGAAAAACTAGGAAGTGGCCATTATTACTGGAATTTAGGAAAGGGTTTGGGTCACCGCCGGTCAGCAACAGGAAGAGAAGCAACTTAGCACAGGAAATGATAGGAGGTAAAAGAAAGCAAGACAAAGAGTGGTGTTAGGATGAGATTAAGAGGAAATCTGTCAACTCGTGTGTGTGTGTGTGTGTGTGTGCGTGCGTGTGCGTGTGTGTGTGTACGTGTGTGCGTGCGTGGGTGGGTGTTTTTTCAGGGTTCCTGACAGAGGACAGTTATGACTTTGCAAATTCATGGGCAGTCAAGGGGGCCGAGCAGTCTTGTCGTCGTGTCTCAAAGCTCAGCCAGTCCTGTAACAACACCAAAGACACTCCATTGGTGAGCGTTAATGGTCTTCAAACCTTCAAAATCATGTTTCCATCATGATGACACTAGTAGCTATTATTGTCGTAGGACTATTTTGTCCCATCTTTAACGTGTGTGTGTGTGCAGATTTTGTCCAGCTGCAGTGTGTTGCAGACCTCCAGTGTTTTTCTGCATTGTGCCCACCTGGTCTCTCCTGAGGCGTTCCTGTCGCTGTGTCAAGAGGAGGCGTGTCACTGTGACAAGAAGGCGGGGGAAGACTGCTACTGTCCAATCCTGTTGGAGTATGCCCGGACCTGCCACGCCCATGGGATACTTCTACGGGGATGGCTGGAGGAGAGCCAGTGCTGTATGTTTTTCTGTCAGTTAAAGGTAATAGCAACTTAAAAAAAGTTACACCAGTAATGAAAATATGTGTATTTTCTTCCTGAACAGTCCCCAAGTGTCCAATTGGGATGCAGTACAGTGAATGCACCAAGTCCTGCTCTACAAACTGCCATAGTCTCAACATCCAGGAGGTCTGCAAGGAGGAGTGTGTGGACGGCTGTACATGCCCTGGTAACCACTAACTCACCATGCCTCCTCTCTCTGTGTCTTTCTGTCACTAGTGGCCGTGACGTGGCGTGTTTTTGTGTTTCAGTGGGTAAGGTTTTGGACGGTAATCGCTGTGTGGAGGTATCTCAATGTTCCTGTGTGCACATGGGACGACACTTCCCTCCAGGATCCACTATCTCTCAGGACTGCAACACCTGGTGAGAAGCCTCTATGTGTGCCCAAGTACAGTCACAGAAATACTTTGAAATAGGTTTCTAAGTGGTCTCTTTCCTGCAGTGTGTGTCGTCACGGTTCTTGGGAATGCACCAATGAAGGCTGCCCTGGTGAGAGAGACCTGCCCGACACATTTCACCGGAAAATTAAGTACTGGGTTGCTCTTATTTTGCCGTTATGTGTGTGTTGTCTGTGTGTAGGTGAGTGCTTGGTGGTGGGCCAGTCGCACTTCAAGACCTTTGACAACAAGTTTTTCACCTTCACTGGCCACTGTCAGTATCTGCTGGCGAGTGACTGCACAGACAGCGGCTTTTCTGTCATCATTGAGAACGTGCAGGTAAATAATGTTTCTTTTAATTCATGGAATTTGTTCTTCTCACGACCCAGATTTTTTTTCCTGTCGCTTTGCTGCTAATAGCTGCTTTTCATCTAAAGTGTTTTTTCTACTTAATAACATTGTGTTTTCAGTGTGCAGATGATCAGGATGCTGTGTGCACACGCTCAGTGACGCTCAGCCTGCCCATTCTGGAAGATATGACAGTGAAGTTGAAGCACGGGGGAGTTGTCTCTGTCAACAGCATGGATATCCAGACCCCAATGCATCATGGTAGGCCACTTCATATTCCCTCTAAGCATATTATACAGGGAAGTCAGAACTGGAAATATTTTGTCATGTTTAAGTTTTTTTGAAACACATAGGCCTGAGGCTATATGAAATATTATATAATACAAAAAACTGTTCAGTTTGAAGACATAGTATATTGCATCCATTTACATTCATACATTTCAACGTTACATAAAAATCTGCCAATCTCAATATCCATGTCGACCTTTTTTAGGACAAACCATTTCATTTTTTTATTTGTACAAAAATGTCAATTATTAGAAGCTTTTTTGTTTAAAGGTCCCCTATCATGAAAAATACTACTTTGCATGTTTTTTTTACCCTAAATATGTGTTATGGGACCCCCCAAACGTCAGAAAAGTCTATCCTCTCTCTCTTTTTCTTGCTCAAACTTTCACAAAACGTGTGCTCAAGAGAGCTGTTCAGCTCGCAGCGCATCGTTACGTCACGAGGCTCCTCAGCCTGGTGTCACACACCCAGAGCTCGGTGTGGTTCACGCCCACTGAAACCTGCTAAACGTATCTCGCCGCGGCCATGTTTCGTTTCCTCGCTAACATTGGCTCCCGGTAAACGACAATGGCCAAGATACGAGGTTGCTCTATTGTTGGTTGCAAAAACGGACACAGAACTCTCCATATTCTACCTTAGTGCCGCAGCTGATGTGACTATGTTGTAGAGCACATACTATTGATGGACAGGCTGAGTGAATAAAGCATGCCTGAACGCCACTTTATTATTTAGAGTTATAGCGGTAATCTGGCCCTGCACTCGTGTTTTCATTTAGCTTTTTGTGAAACTTCATACCGGCGTTCACCGGCGTCACCACGCCAGGGTGAACGCCGGGGTGAACGCCGGGGTGACACCGGTGAAAGCCGGGGTGAACACTGGCGAACGCCGTGAACACAAACACAAACACAAACACAAATTGTTTCCTTGTTTGCACTACTTTACAGGCCGCCTGCATATCCAGAGATCTGTCCAGTCCTCTGTACGCGTCAAGTTTGGAGATGACCTTCGTCTAGACTGGGATGGGCGGGGCCGGGTGCTCCTTAAGGTTGAGTATGTTTAAAAGATTAAAAATGGTATTGGTTATGATAGATGTGTGAAAATATACTCAATCAACTGTACTGCATGTTGTCTACCATCCCAGCTGGGACCAGGATGGGCTGGGCGAACCTGTGGTCTCTGTGGTAACTTCAATGGGAACCAAGGTGATGACTTCTTGTCTGGTTCTGGACTAGTAGAGGCAGGTCCTCAGGTATTCGGCCAGTCTTGGAGGATCAACGGAGACTGTGAATCCATGCACAGACATGAGATCGATCCATGTGCCACTAACCCCAAAAGAGGTATCTAAGCTCACATAGACACATGTCACCCAAAAAAACAACTAAACCTCTAATCATCCCAACGCCTTTCAGTACGTTTTGCAGAGGAGGCGTGTGCGGTGATGATGTCCGATGTGTTCAGTCCGTGCCACTTTCTGGTGAACCCGGCTCAGTTCCAGAGATTCTGTCGGTATGATGTGTGTGCATGTGTGGATGGTGAGGAGTGTCTCTGCTCCGCTCTGTCCGCCTATGCAGCTGCCTGCGCCTCCCGAGGAGTGCTGCTTAACTGGAGGACTCCCTCGCTCTGTGGTAACTTTTACACCTGAACTGTTTTATAGCTGATACTTCAAATGCACACTTGCAATGTAAACATACAATCATTTATTTACTGTTTTAGATAGTAAAGAGCCTCGTAGACTCATTTTAAAAGTCAGTAATAATCTGTAAGCCATAACTTCAGGAAATCAACTCCACACAGAGAAATGTCTATCTGAATATTTGTGACATCAAACATATAGCAACAAAAGTCTATCTTAATTCGAAATCTGGCTTGAGCCTCTTTGTACCCTAAAAGATGGCGACACTATTTTTGACAGATAAACACACAGCTCGACTGAGAGCAGATGACTAATTGGGGGAGAACCTGGTTTGATTTTGTCAGAGTTGGAGTGCCCCGAGGGCCAAGTGTACGAGGCCTGTGGGAGTGTGTGTGACCGGACATGCCGCGCTCTGTCTGGGGCTGAGGCCGACTGTGAGGGGGAGAGGGTGTGTGAGGAGGGATGTTTCTGTCCCACTGGAACGTACCTGAGCGACGTTGGAAAATGTGTGACAGCTGACCAGTGCACCTGCCTGCATGACGGACAGCTCTACCAGCCTGATGACGTCTATGCGGATCATAACAGTATTTGGTCAGTGGCTGTGCATGAGTGTATCCAGAGATTATTTTATTTATATTATCCGAATTTATATAATTTTTTTGTGTGTAGCTACTGTGAGAATGGCTCAATGCGCTGCAGCTCCACCGAAATGAGCACTTTGCTGTCGGACCTCTTCTACGATGATGACCTGGCCCCATCCAGAGGTACAATTGCAGTATTTTAAAATACTTTTGTTCACTGTTTAATCTTCATGTGTTTAGTGACTTCTGTAGTCACCTCTTGTATCTTTCATTTGACCAGATGTGGTGACGCTTGAGAGCTAGTTCAGGCAGTCAACTCGAGCTGCGCTCCCCGTCCCATGTGATATGCCTTACTCCCCCTTGACTATACACACCCTCCAAGTCTGGCTGTATATTTAAGCTGCAATGATTACCCTTTCCCTTTGCTTGTCAATGCCTCTGCTACCATGCATCAATATTGCTGCCTGTTGATTCGGCCCCACCACCACCCCAGCATCTATTTTCAGGCTCCAACAGGGGGGTGTTAGATATTTGTTTATCATATGTAATCATATCTGGGGGTGTGATGATGTCAAGCCTAGATGGCAAACACTTACTAAGTCCTGCTGCTGTAATAAACATATCAAACGTGAGTTGTCTGACTGAACTGCATTTAACATTAGATTTGCCTTGGATATGTCTTGCCCCATGGTTATTTTTTGGTATGCAGAGCGGCGGTCTGCCCAGTGCCCTCCTCCATTGGTTCATTCGAAGTGTGGTGCCGGAGAAAAAGGCCTGGAATGTGCCAGGACCTGCCAGAACCTGGACCTGCCCTGTGTCAGCCTCGCCTGCATCCCTGGCTGCCTCTGTCCTCCCGGCACAGTAGGTGGTTTGTTATCTTTGAGTGTGTGTGTGTGTGTGTGCGTGCGTGTGCGTGTGTGTGTGTATGTGTGTGTGTGTGTGTGTGTGTGTGTGTGTTGTAGTTAAAGCACCAAACATCTAAAACAGAGCAGACTCAGTGATTAGTGGATTGATTTCAGGTACGTCACCGCAGAGACTGCATTGCACTGGAGCAGTGTCCCTGTTACCATAACAACAGACCATATACATCAGGACAGACCATCTCTGTGGACTGCAACACCTGGTAAAAATGATAGCTTGCATTTGTGTTTATGACTGGTAATACCTGCACTGTGCTCGCGTAACAGACTCTTGGTTGTGCAGTGTGTGTGAGAAGAGGAAGTGGCGCTGCACAGAGAAAGTGTGTGATGGTGTGTGCCGCACTGTCGGGGAGGGGCATTACATCACTTTTGATGGGCTCAAGTACTCCTTTCCTGGCCTCTGCCAATATGTCCTGGTCCAGGTAAGAGATCCAAAACAAGCAACGGGCTGGACTGCACAGTCTGGCGTGAAAATAGAAAACAACTATGTTTTATTTACTACTGTCAATAGGATATGTGTAACGGAGAGGAGGGTTCATTCAGAGTGCTGGTGGAGAATGAGGCCTGTGGAATTGTGGGACATCGCTGTGCAAAAGCTATCACAGTCTTCTACAATGGAGGGTTGATTGTAATGCAACATGGGGAGGTAACACAATCAGAGTCACATGCACACCCACACCAACTCACATACACTTGAATGTGAATATGCCATCCTTTTCTCTTACATGCCATCTTTCTCTCGTGCAGGTGAAGATGAAGAGCCCGGTGCTTTTGGGCTCACAGGTGGAGATTGTGCGATCTGGACAGTTTTACACACTGCTGCTGGGGAAGCACATTTCCCTCAGCTGGGACAAGGGAACCCGTCTCCTGGTCCACATCTCAGCCACATACAGGGTATATTGATACATCACAACACCACTTTTGTGTTGGTTATATTATGTTAAACATGTCTCTTTTTTGTTGTATACATTTTATTGCGTTTAGGGTCGGGTGTGTGGTTTGTGCGGTAACTTTGATGGAAATGTCAACAACGACTTGATAAGTAGTAACAACCAGCTGGAGGTGGACTCCTCCCACTTTGGAAATTCCTGGAAGGTCGCTCCGAGCTGTGCCGCTGTAACACAGGTAACTTCTTAGACCTCAGTTCTAAGGGCAGTCAAATAATGAAATGTCATGTTTTCTCTCTAGCACTGGTTTCTTATTTTTTCATATTCAATTATGTATGTCTGCCGCCACCACAATACAATGGTATTTGCTGATTTAAAGCAGCTTGAACAGCAAAATGTCTTTCCTTTCTGTGTACTTGTTACTCTGGATAATCCACAACAGTTTTCTTTAGAACAGTTTTTTCCTGAAGAAATGGTCCCTGATTGTTTTACAGGTTTCAGACAATTAACTCTCGTAAGAGACATTGGGAACTGTGTTGTTAATAGAGTTAAGGATCTGCTGTGACATTTAATACGGGAATGTTAATGTTTTGAAAGTGATTCTTTGTGTAAAATACTGCCATTTTTGAGACAGTGGTCAAGTCAGCGTGGACCAGCTGATATGATTGGCTTAGATGTGGCTATATACAATGATGTTTGATACATATGCTATTCTGACATGGGAAAAAAACATGGAAGGTTTGAAATCAAGCTCAAAATTTAAACTATGCTTTGTGAAATGTTTCCCATTTGAAGTAGAAACATGCAATACCACTTGTTTGGTTCAAAAATTACTAACTATTGTATTAATAAGGTAAGGCAAAATATTAGGACATAAACAAAGAGATAAATGTTTTTGTGTGTGTGTTCATGTCTGTATAGATTCCTGCTCCATGCAGCGACAACATTGTCAAGTTAGTAACAGTGGAGCAATCATGCCGGGTGATCACTGGTCCCCCATTTAGAGAATGCAACAGCCAGGTAAGTGTTATTGCAGACACATGAAATATCCAGTGACACCACATTCACTGTTCATGCCTACTGTCTTTTCTTGACCATTCTCTCTGTGTCTCTAGGTGGATGCAGAGCCATACGTGGAGATGTGTGTGGAAGCAGCATGCTCTTGTCCATCAGTGGGCGACTGTGCGTGTTTCTGTGACGTCATCGCGGCCTACGCTCAGGCTTGTTTGGAGAGGGGTGTGTCTGTCAGCTGGAGGTCCAATGATCTTTGCCGTGAGTGTGAATAATTTCTCCGTGATCCACCCAGACACACATCATTTTTCGTCATGTTATTTTACCGGTCGAAATATAAATAAACTTTGTTGTCATGAACAGTAGACTCTAGGTTTAGAGAAAATTAACCCGCTTTTACTACTACACAAGTCAGAAATCATTTCGAACAAAGAGACACTTGTAGTTAGGATGGGTGCAGAGGCCAAAATTTTGGCAGCCTCTCAATAAAATGACTTTTTACTTTATTCGAACCCTTTGTTTCCTCAGCCATGAGCTGTGAGGAGCTGAACCCAAGGGGCCCAGGGGGCCTAGGGGAGGAGTTATGCCAGTGGAGGTATAATTCTTGTGGCCCTGCCTGCCCAATAACCTGCCAGCATCCAGAGTCCCTCCATTGTTCGCTCTCATGTGTGGAAGGTTGTCATGCTGTCTGCCCCCCAGGTGCCAAAAATACTTACTGGATATACAACACTCATATCTGCAAGATCTTTATGCCTGCAGTATTTAAATACAGTACAGATATAAGTGGATACATTCTTATACAAACTAGTTTTTCTTAGGCCAACTACTGGATGAGGTGGCCATGCGTTGTGTTGATCCCTCTCAGTGTCAAGTGTGTATCCATGAGGGTCAGAGAATCTCCCATGGCAACAAGGTCATGCTGAACCACGATAATCCAGACCACTGCAAGATATGGTAATACTGCATGAGAACACTCAGCAACAAGTTCTAATATTTTGTAAATCAAGTCTTTGCACATTTTAAGGTGTTTAGTTTGTCATTTCTTTCAGTCACTGTGACAACAACACCCTCAGCTGTGAAGTTTGTACGTCCGTCACCATGTTCACGACTGCCACACCAACTCCCTCCTATGCCCAATTCACAACCCTTCCCTTCACCACCTTAATGCCCGAGGGCACGTGTGACCGCGCCATGGATCTGGCATTCCTGTTGGATGGTTCAGAAGCCCTGAGTGAAGATGAATTTGAGGCCACCAAAGAGTATATACTGGGAGCGGTTGAACGATTTCGCATGGGCTCCGCTCACACTCGAGCCACTGTACTGCTTTATCACTCTGGAGTGAAAACATATGACCTGCAGGTAGATAAACACAGTAAAGTTCATGTTGATGCACATATACTGTACTGTATGTAGTGCTGAATTAAGATGTCTGTGGAATATGTCATTGATCCTGCTTTGCTGACCTACTCATAATATAATGTTACAGTAACGGTCTACATGCGGTTGCTCGATCTTCCAGTTTCTCTTTCTGTCATATTTACCTGCAGGTTAAAAAGTGGCTATTTAAGAAGACTGTGCGTGAGCTGCATTACACAGGAGGAGAAGCAGCCTTCTTGGATGAGGCTGTCAAGTATCTGGTTATCAACATCTATGATAAGAACAAGCGTGAGCATGCTGGCCGAGTTGCGATCATCTTGACTGCCAGTGCCAACCCTCGTCCTGTCCGGTCCATCGTCAAGATGCTCCGAAAGAAGGCCATCACCGCCCTGACAGTCGCACTGGGTCCTGGGGTAAACATGGGGCAGATTAATGACATCACCAAGGCCAACCCAGAAAATAGGGCCTATGTGCTCAGCAGCACAGCCGAGCTGCCTGATCGTCTGTTGGAGCTGTCAGATTACCTCTGCACCTTGGGGATGGAGCCCGAGGTGCCGACTCCTCCGGCCCCAAAGTCCACTCCCGGCAAAGCTCTCCAGGGCACGACCACCACTACCCAGACTCCTCGTCTGGAACCGAACCCCACACAACACCTCCCTAACACCCCTACGTCCACTGCACCCTCAGGCCTGTCTCCTATCACCACATCGCCATCTTCCATTCGTCCAGTAAAAGATGTCACATTCATATTGGAGGGTTCAAATTCAGTCGGCGAGGGAAACTTTAATAAGTCGCTCCTCTTCCTGATGGAAGTTATCTCACAGCTGACAGAAAAGGAGGAGTCTATTCGCATCACTGTGATCCAGTACTCAGTAACGGTCACTGTGGAGATCAGCCGGTGGGAAATGAAGCGGCAGAAGACCGAGGTGCTGCGACGACTGAGGGAGATTCGTTGGAGGGGTGGAAGCATGACAAACACAGGCACAGCTGTATCTACGACCCTCCAGGCTGCAAACCAGCTGCCACGTGGCTCCACCCCTCCTCAGCTCGTATTTCTTGTGACAAAAAACCTACCTACCGACACAGTGCCACGCCCACCTTCTACCAGCACCTACACACAAGTGTATCCTATTGGAGTTGGTCCAAAATTGCGCGAGATTGACTTGTTGCCATTCAGCTTCCCTCAACGTCCGATGATTGTGAAAGACTACAACAGTCTGCAGACCCTGGTCACCCACATAGTCAATATCACACAAACCTCAGTGAGACCACGCTCTCCGACTCTGCCTCCACTGGTCCCCACAACACTCTCCAGCCTGCCACCCTCAGGTGAGCTAAACAGACACACTCATTATAGTCATTCAATTGACAGATCATTTGCCATTATTCGTTTGTGACCGTGTTTTTGCACAGTGCCGTGTAAGAAGCCTGTGGATGTGATGTTCCTGTTGAAGGCGGGAAACCAGTTTGAGGACATGAAGACGTTTGTCAAAGCTTTCATCAAGAATGCTGACATAGGTATGCATGACCCAGAACCAAAATGCACTTCGTCTGGCTTTCACAAAGAGCTCAAATTTAAAAAAAAATATTTTATTTGTATTATTTTTTAAAGGCAATTTGGAAAAATCTTAAGAGCCCTCTGCTCACCCAGTGTCTTGTAGTCATTTATATATGTATGGTATCGGCAGTGAACACATTTTTTCTAGTATTTTTATAAAACTACTGTATATTATGGCAGTAATGTACATACAGTATATGCTGCAACGATCTCCTCCCTTTTATTGATTCAGTGGTTTAATTCCTTGTTTATGTGTGCAGGGCCGAATGGCACTCAGGTGAGTGTGGTTCAGTATGGAGACACCAACACAGTGGAGCTCACCTGGAAGGATGAACAGAGCAAATCACACCTCCTGAACCTGGTTGAGAGAATACCAAGAAGGACCACTGCTGCCCCCGCACTAGGTAGAGTATACACACGCACGCACACACACATACACACACTAAAGCAGATACTGGTACACGCATAGCCTCACTGCTCTGTTTGTCTGCAGGGTCTGCACTGCGATTTGCGGTGCAGATGTCCATCTCGCCGGTCAGTGGTGGAAGAGTGGGCGTAGCCAAGGCTGCGGTGATGCTGGTGACTGACAAATCAGCCGATGATGTCAAAGAGGCAGTTAATGAAGGACTGGCAGCAGGTAAGTAAGCGGCAATTTAAGGGGAAACTTAAAGGCCACTAGAGGCACGAAGTTTCGCGCCTCTAGTGGTTCCAGTTGGTATTATTGTTTAGTCACTGTTGTTAAGTTGTGCAGTGTCAAGACACCAATAAGGACACAGGTACTTTTCCTCAGAGCAACTCCTGAGGACGTTGTCAACACCACTTTGGAGATAACAGAGGAGAAGAAAGAATTATGTGGACTGAAGCTCCCACTTTGTTTTCTGGCTCCTAGCGTTAACTAGCGGCAGCGTTAACAACTGTAATAATCCTGTTCAGAATTCAGTTGGCATGTTTCCATCCTTCCTTTTCTTCTGTCAGAGTTCACTGATAAGAGTGTCATCCCTCAGGTGTGTCAGTGTTCCCCATCGGGGTGGGACCAGGCTACAACAGGAGTGAGCTTAGCATGCTTGGGCGCCATGGCAACCAAGAAAACACCCTATACTTGAACAGCATGGATCAATTACTGATGTTGCTGACTCTGGACCATGGTTACATAGAAAGGATCTGCAGAGGTGCTTAAATACACACACATTCAGTTTAGTTTTATGTAAAGAAATTATTTATTTTTATTAAATTTCAACAAACATATCTTATTAGAGCATTAGTGGAGATGTTCTGTACTTTGTTTCTCAGCTGGTCCACCAGGAGTGTGTGTCGATGATGATGGAAATGAGAGAAAAGTGAGTAATGTCTCCTGAGGTTGAATACCAGTTACAATAATACAGTTACTGTCATCAGAACACCTGGACCTGTGTTCGTGTGTTTCAGCCTGGCGAGACATGGCTGCTGGAGGACGGCTGCCACTCGCTCCTGTGCCATCCCAGCGGGGCAGTGACGGTACAGAATCACAAAGTCAGCTGTGACAGACTGGAGCCACCAGCCTGCAGAAACAACATAACACCTGTCAAAGTCCAGGAGACCTGTGGCTGCCGCTGGGAATGTCCTTGTATGTACATTAAAAAGGATCAAGTTGCCTCTGAAGGGTCTAGCCTCACATTTAACTCATCTACTGCATATCAAGTGCCAATCAAGCTGTTCACTGTGAACTCTGGAGGCTTAACCTGCTTGGTGTGTTTTGACAGGCATATGTACAGGCAGATCCACCAATCACGTGGTGAGGTATGACGGCTTGGCACTTCGGTTGGATGGGGAGGGCTTGTGCTCCTACACACTGCTCACTGTCAGCAGAGGCATCGGTCAAGGGTCAGAGGTCAAACTCCATAGTGGACCTTGTCAGGACTCAGAGAATTACAACCGAGTCTGCATGAAAGTCATGGAAGTGATTCACGGACCGCATAAGCTGCTGCTGAAGGATGATATGACGGTAAGCTGTGAGAGGATACCTGCACCGATGCTAAGATATATATTAGTTTATTAACTCACCGTCTGTGTATGTGTTTGTTTGAGCAGGCAGTGATTGATGGGGAGGAGCTTGCACTGCCGTGGCGATACGGTGGCCTGGAGCTGGTCCGTTATGGAGGTGTGATGCTGCAGCTGAAATCAGACCATGGTTATGTCCTGACTTGCACTCCGCAGAGAAATGAGTTTACCATCACCCTGCTGAGTTCCACCATGACTGGCCACACTGCTGGACTCTGCGGTAAAAGAGTCCCCCCCCCCCCCCGTTTCTCCAACTTATTTGCTTCTATCACAACTGCAACACTGTCTCTTCCTTGTGATCCCTGATTGTTTTGCTTTCTCTTTCCTCCAGGAGCATGTGGCGAGGAACAGGTTAATGTCCTCTCTTTACGTAATGGCACTTCGACCGCTGACCAGCCAGCCTTCATCTCAGACTGGACCGTGCCTGTAGATGGCAGTGTGTGTCTGCCAAAACAGAGGCCAGTGTGTGTGTCTACAGCAGCGATGGGATGTCAGGCCCTGCGTTCAAAGGTGTTTGAGCCCTGCTACAAGCACATCCCCATCCAGGTGTTCCTCGCCAAGTGTGAGGAGCAGGCATGTGAGGATTCTGATGTGTGTGAGCTCATTTCTGCCTATGCACGCCTCTGCAGACAGAGGGGCGTGTGTGTTGACTGGAGGAAACCCCACCTCTGCCGTAAGTCAGTATTTGATGCACTGAAGTGTCAATGTTTCCTCCACTTGCTGCAGTGGGCACATTTCAAAACTCTGTCTGAGCCTAAACTTTTGCCTGTTGTATGTTCTAGCATATCCGTGCCCCAGATCCATGGACTATGAAGCATGTCGGACGGGTTGTGTCGAGGACTGTGGCAACATACAGACATTACGTGGTGACTGGTCAGTTGCCAGGGGTAACGAGTCATCCTGTATGGTTACACCTACTGAGGGCTGTTTCTGTAATGGAGGGACAGTCTTGCATCACGGACAGTGTGTATCACGAGAAGCATGCAGCCAGTGTGTCGACAACCGTGGACACACATATACGGTGAGACACATGAGAAGACCAGCAAAACATCACTGAATGTGTGAGGGAATGATACAAAACCTAAATCAACTTCTTATTTACATATATACAATAGATTCTAATAGAGCAACCAAAGTGAAGTGTGCTGTGAGCACCCTCTGGTGTCTTGTGTGACCAGATATGGCGATTAAAAGAAACATGGTTTGCTTTTGTTTTTACAGTATATGCAGAGTTGGGTACCAGATGAGAACCCATGTTTGATTTGCATGTGTTTGGACAAACAACACATCAACTGCACCGCCCGGCCCTGCAATGATATCAAACGTAAATACCCTCTTAGCTCATTCGTCATTTGCCCTTCACTTACAGTATCTGTGTTTTTCTCGTTTTACAAAGGGTGTGTGTGTGTATGTGTGTGTGTGTTGTAGCTCCAGTGTGCGGACCCTGTGAGATCTTGAAGGAGAAGAGAGAATCCAAGTGCTGCCCCGAGTATGAGTGTGGTATGTCAAAAAAAAGAAGTTATTATTACTACTATTATCATGACATTTTTATTTCCACATTCATTAGCCCGATGAAATGAGAAAGGGAAGAACAGACTGCTCTGATACGTCACTGCTTTGATACTACAAGTTTATACTCTTGAGTCAGAGATAGTTTATTGCAAGAAAAGGCAAGTTGACTTGTTGAGGGAAAAAAAAGACCTGTTCTAGCTCTACAGTGAATGGAATATAGTGGGAAAGTATATAATGCTAAATCTTCTTACAAGGAGATCATAGCATCAAGCATTTTTTTTATTGCTATTACTTTGATATGTTTCCCCACCCACTGAAATGCTCTGTGATTTTTCAGTGTGTGATCGAGTGAAGTGTGACCTTCCTGAAGTGCCCCGATGTGAGGATGGTCAGACTGTGGTTCTGAAAAACCCTGGGGAATGTCAGCCCATACATGAGTGCGGTAGGCCACTTTTCCATCGTGTCCAGTCTCTGTGAAAGAGAGCACACAACGGTGTGGCCTCTTTGACATGCTCCTCTAAAGCTCTGTTCTCTCTTAGTCTGCAGAAAGGAAGAGTGCGCTCTTCGCGCTCCCCTGGTGGCTTGTTCCGCACATCGCCAACCGTCAATCAAAAAGACAAAGTGCTGTGATGTGTATGAATGTGCGTGCAGCTGCCAGAACTCCACCCGCTCCTGCCCTGCTGGGTTCTCGACGTCCACCTCAACCAACGACTGTGGCTGCACACAGACCAGCTGCCTGCCAGACTTGGTGAGTCTGTGTTTGGATGTCACTTTCAGTGCATACCTTTTCCATTCCTGTTTAAACTGTCCTGTTTTATCGTTGTGTGTCCCTCCAGGTGTGTGTGGTCGGTGGCGTGATTCACCCAGTGGGGAGTGAATGGGAGGAGAGATGTGAGAAGTGCCGCTGTACCCAGCTGCAGGACAAAGAAACATCTCTGCACGTTGCTCAGTGTACCCCACCTGTCTGCGATCGGACATGCCCTTGGGTGAGACACACACACACACAACAAATAAAGTAAAAATTGGCCTCTTCTTCTGTTTATTTTCATATATTTATTATACATTCAAGGGCTCAACATACAGTTCGTCAGAAGGACAGTGCTGTGGAAAGTGCAAGCCAACCAGCTGTGTGGAGTCGGAGGGCGTGATGCGAGGGGACACACTCATTGGGGGAAAGCTCAGACATGTATGTGTGTAGAGGGATCATACATACCCAAATAATATGTGCATGTTATTATTAGGAAATATCAATTTCCTATAAGTGTCAAAGGCAGTCATTGTTCTACCCTGCATGGCAAACCTCACTTAAAATTATACTCTGTGCAAGTTATGGCATGTATCTATTTTTTTCCTTCCACTATTACCCTGTTCTGTCCATGTGAATATGTTTATCATATGCAACTTGCTCATAATTTATTCTGCTTTGGAAAAATTACAGACAAAAGAAAAAATATTGTAATCTCACCTGTGTGTGTGTGTGTGTGTTTATAGGTGGGTGAGGAATGGCAGTCCCCACATGACAAATGTGTGCTACATCAGTGTGTGAAAGTTGGAGATGAAGTGTTCGTCTCTGCGTCTAACATCAGCTGCTCTGCTATGGACACTCCGTCCTGCCCTCTGGGGACCGAGTTACACTGCGACAACCAGGACTGCTGCCCCCGATGCCACTGCGGTAAACACACATGCATACGAAAAACGACATGCGCTGGAAAAACATGAGCAGAAAACACAAATGCAGCTATACTGTTTGACACTTGATTTCAAATCCCTGAGTCCTCAAGCTTTCACTCCTAACTTTACCTGTATGTGGCGCACAGTGTATGTACCACGTTGCAGCTGCAGTGTCTGTCCAGCAGAGGTCTCTCTTGTCTTAATTTCACCCAGTCATCCTGAATTTGACCTTGTAAAGCCTTAGGTTTTAATATACTGATTACTGAATGGCAATGCAATGGTTTGCGTTTTTCTCTCTACAGCTACCATGGATGCCTGTGTCCTCAACAACACTGTGATTGGAGTAAGTCATACCGGAAATCAGGACTTTCATGTTAGAATAGTTTGAAGAGTAAATCTCAATCTGTGTCTGTCTTTGCAGGCCGGGGAGACGCTGATGGTGGATGTGTGTACACATTGTGAGTGTATGGTGGAGAATGGTGTCATGAGGAAATACAGACTATCCTGCAGGCGAACCAGCTGTCCCACTTGCCCCATGGTAACCATCATTCCATCATAATTATTTTTTTTATTATCCCCATTATCATGTATTATCATCATAACTAACCAATAAAATCAATTAATTATCCACCATTTTAATCAAATATCTTTTTAATCCTCTGACCACACACTTCTACTCTGTTCATCATTAAATTGCCACCATGTCATTTTCCCATGATTCACTTTTTTCACAGAGGTAAATTGCGAATTATTTATTTGCACATGACAAATATGTCTTTGTGTTTACAGTAATGTCATTCTCATTTTAACTAACAAGCATTATTAACCACAACCCCTTCAGGGATACACTCTACAGAAGGAGGACAACGCTTGCTGTGGCCACTGTGTTCCCACCGCCTGCTTCCTGCAAAAGCCGGATGGAGAACTGATCAGTCTGAAGGTCAGTGCTTTTCACAAAATGCGGTGCCTTGCTTATGAATACAGACATACTGTAGTACTCATTTACAGTCGCAAGAAAACTTTATAATGACGATGATGTTAGTGTTTATATAATGACTGGCTTTAACAGCATCATTTTAGTACCACCATATTCTATATATACACTATAAAAATACTGTGCTATTTCATGATATGCTATTCTACGCAGCCACGACATCAAAACCAGTTACCTGTTTAATAATGTTGTGGCTAGCTGGTGTATGCTAAACTAAACTTAACCCTAATCTGAACTAAACTGTACTCTACTGTACTTACGTATAGTATAGTAGAGTATACCAAAGACTAATAGCATACTGTCACCAGTACAGCATGGTATACTATTCCTTAAACCCATAAGGAACCAATAACTCCAATACCGAATAAATTATTGTCACCAAATTAAAAACTAAATCAAGACAAATCTTGATAAAATTTCCCCCCATTAGAATTAAAATTTTGACTTTGTTCATAAACTCTCGTAAATTAACAAAAAAGAGAGAGAGCGATGTTAAATAAATGTTGTATGTTCATTACGTGTGTTCCTCTCTCTCTGCAGGTGAACACCACTAGTGAGGACGGTTGCAACTTATATACCTGTGGTGTGAACAGTAATGGAGATCTCGCCCTGCACACCAGAGTGAGCACCTGCCCTCCTTTTAACCGCCAAGCTTGCCTGGACGAGGGGGTATGACAATTACACAAACTACCCTCCATCCATCTCACGGTATTCCCACAACTGCACCTCAGTGTCTGCTGCAGTTTTTGATTAAGACGTTCTCTTCTGTTCTGTTTGTTTTCAGGGGAAAGTCAGCCAGATTGGAACAACCTGCTGTGAGATGTGTAAGTTAAGCTGTGCCCTCTGCAAGTCAATGCAATTTTGAAAAATCTAGTTGATCTGATTTTTGTGTGTGTGTGTGTGTGTGTGTGTATACATGTGAAGGTATGGAGCCACAGTGTCGGAGGACAGTGGGAACGCTCAAGTCCATCAGAGTGGATGATTGCCAATCGGAGCACCAGATAGATTTGCACTACTGTGAGGTAAGAGATAACAAACACACACATATACACACATGTTGTCAGAGGTCAACATAGAAAACTTTGCATAGACCTACATACATTTTTTGGAGATTCACCCTAATCCTAACCATAATGATGATCTCACCCTTATCTGACCTACACCTAATTCTACCCGGAACCTTAAAAACAAATATTAACCATCAAACAGCCCTCTGAAGTTGTGAGGACTGGCCAACACGTCCTCTCTTTCCCAGAATGTCCTAACTCAACATGGTCCTCACAAAGATAGAACAACACCACAGTCATGCACACACATTTTTAAGAGAAGATTAATAGGTTCACCCTCCAGGATTAGCCTGCAAAGTTCAATGAAATCATAACACTGTCCCTCACCATCCCACCCTCTCTGTCTCTCCTTGTGGCGCTGTCCATCCGTCTGCCAGGGCAAATGTCTCAGCAAGTCCATGTACTCTCTGGAGAGGGCCGCTGTGGAGCAGGAGTGTGTGTGCTGTGCTGCTGTGGAGACAGAGCCTCTCAGTGTTCCTGTCCTGTGTGCCAATGGCACTCGTAGCCAACACACCGTCCTGTCAGTCACCGCATGCGACTGTCTGTCCAAACACTGCACCTAGGGAGAGAGTTTATACGTTTAGATGGTGTCTGTGTATCCAAGCAACATGTACCCGATTTAGAACAGCAACACAAATGACAATAAAAAAAACCCGCCAGTTTCTGTAACGGCTACTTTTTTTGTTGTCTGTGTTTTGATGTAATCTGAATATTCCAAATGAAATGTGTGGGTTTGTAGAGATTATTATTATTATTTTTTATTTTTTTAGATATGTAAAAGCCCTTAAGCAAAAGTAATTTTCGAGAGATGATTTAGAAACAGACAGTGCAGTTTCTAGTTCCTCAGGTAAGTTATTCTAGAGGGTTGGGGCCAGAACGACAAAGGTCCTCCTGTCACCCTTCGTCTTCAGCCTTGAAGTGAGGGAGGGGGAAGCTCAAACAGGAGACATGATCATACTTTCATGATTTGGTTAAAAGTCTGGCTGCTGCATTTTGAACACCCTGAAACTGTTTTGGCTAGACTCATGTTAACACTGCATGACAATAATTCAGACGAGAGGTAAAAAAGTAAGTTTGAATCGGTTTATGACTTTGAGTACATTTACTCAAAAGTAGTAGCTAAGTACTTATACTTGAGTTTGTTCCTTATACTTTGTGCATTCTACTACAGTGATGTTTATAATATGAAAAGAGGCTCTTATTTTGGACATTGTACTCTGAGTACTTTTACTTTTGATGCTTTAAGGCTAATAATTCATACGTGATATTTTCAAAGTGTAGGGATTTTAGGGCTTTCACTTGCAATAGAGCTTTTGTACTTTATCGCTGGAGGTTGCCAATAAAAGTTGCTCTTCTCCATCTCAAACATTCAAAGTTAATCAATTTTAAAAATTATAACTGTGTTCTGGTTTTGTTTTTAGTTTGGTTATGTATGTATGGATAAAGGTAAAAAAACAAAAAAAACATTAATCATATAGATAATGTTTTTTTTTGTTCAGCTTGTGAGATAACAAGCGTCCTGAGGCCAGGATCAATTTCAAGTGTGGTCACCCTAAACTCTTGAGCGTATTGCACACACACACACACACACACACACACACACACACACACACACACACACACACACTCACTCACACACACACACTCACTCACACACCGGGACAAGTGTCGTGAATAAGCTTCAGCTAAAAACACTATGATACATAAAATCAGATGACTGTTTGAGCTTATCTATGTCTTTTGTATCTGTCCCTATCCAAATAAACCTTTATTATTACACACACCTCTCTCCTCCCGTGTGGAGCGCTCAGGGAATTAGCCGCTCGGGGCGCGCGCGCGTTAAGCCAGGGGTGGCGGGAGCGCGCGCGGATTGTCTCCCATCTCAGCCCCTGTGCCAGTCTGCGCACCTCGCGCGTCTTACCGTCCGTTTCCATTTCAAAGAACTGATCCTCCACGAGCACCGGTGAGTCCACTTTGTCACTTGTCCGTCATGTGGAGTTCTATGTTTTTAAATCAAAGTGCGCATTTGACCTTTATCACTGTCTTGTTAAGTGTGACAGTACAGCGTCTTTTTTGTTGTTGTTGCCGTTTCGGACATTTGAACTGAAGATGCCTGTGTGTACATTGCTCCCTAAACAAAGCTTGACCTTAAATCCCGCTTTTATCGTTTAAATCCTCTGGTGACAGCAACATTGTGCGCCAGGGTGCTGGAGCAGTTGTTGTTTTTCCATCCGTCATACACAACTTTAACGCACACGAGCGCACATATTTGTCCAATAAGCATCACGTGACAGCTGCCTGGGGATTAATTAGTCACAATAATTCAGTTTGATGTCTTGAATTAGCTTTTTAAAAAATAAATAAAGCTTAGACTGGTGAAGTGGAAAAAGTGAAAGTTTGGTGTTTGTCCATTTGATTATGCACCTAATTTGTTTGAGTGCTGTGTTCCTTTTATAATATTAGAAGGGGGCAAGCAGATGTCCAAATTAGCAATATGTAATCTGCTGTGTTCCAGGATGGCCAGTGTTAGACCACTCCCCTGCTGCCCTCTGCCCTGTTAATGTTGGTGTGGGTGCAGCTGACCCTCCAGCCTCTGGTGTTGAGCTGTCAGCAGGCTTACAGGCCCTTAAGCCCCGCGCTGAGACGCACACTTGGACTCATTTGGGCACTCCGCTTGTCAGGGTGGACAGACGTGGAGGATAAACAAATATAGACTGCCCAAAAAATATTCAGGCCTTTAAATGGATACAAAAAAAGTAGCTATAAAATGTGATATAATATCACCAGAATATACAGTACAATAGGGTGTCCGTTACCACACCCACCATTTTATCCATGTGATCATTAACTGCCACTTGCATTGGGCAGAATTATATGAGAATCATTACATTTGGGTCAATGCAAACTCCAACTCCTAATAGAATAGGTTTGTCTTTCCTCGAACATAATGAATACATTGCAGAACTTAAGTGATCATTTTCTCCTTAATCTATATCTACAAAATTAACAAACAACACTGGAAAAGTAAGTTACTTTTTCTAAAGACAAAGTAGTCGTCTTGAAAAAAAAATCAGGAGAGACCTGGCCAAGAGATGAAACCAAAAAATAAAAACAATGCAGAAACATCATGTACATAATAGCTCAACAGTTGCATGCTGGAAAGAGTAGATACAATATCCAGATAAGAAGCATCAACAAATATGTTTCCAAAACCTCAATAAATCTAGAGTGAAATCCATCGACCAAGAGTGATCCTGTTCCTTTAAACTGATCTAAAAAGATATGATATCATCCCTGTGTTTGTACTCATAAAAGGGGAGTAAATAAGGATGAGAAGAAATATCTGCTAGGAATTGTTGTCTCACTGATGTTCTGGTAGATATTGAATGCCTGCAAAATGAACATGCATATTGATTATGATGAACACAAACACTTCTTGGAAACTGAGTAATTGCAAACACGCATGTGGATTAAATCATATGAGATAAACAAACTTAGGCCTCCATCTTTCTCCAAAACCAACCACAGTAGCACTAAGGGAGTATTTGTAAGTGTATATTTTTTTTGTGTACATATATATATATTTACATATAACTGTGAAACACATCTATAACACTGTCATCGTGTGACCCAAGATAAATCTGACCAATCACAAGACCGTTGTGAAATAACTGATGCTCTTATTTTAAAAACTCAAAACAAACCAGCTGTGATTTGGCTGAGTTGTTCAAAAAGTCCAAAACAAAAGATCGACCAGAATTCTCTTTGAAGATGGACACATGCCAAAACCTTGGAAACCATCAATCTAATTGTCACCCTGTTCTGATGGATTCAAAATGTACGTAAAATCTTTCTGACCTTCTGAACTGACACTGAAGTGGCATATCTGTCATCTCCATGTTGCCTCTGTGTTTCTAACACATGGTAAACAAGGATTACGGTGGATGTGTGTAAGGGGATTGACGGCTGAAGGCCTCTGTGTGTGTTGTGTGTACACAGTTTGGTTGTCTGTTGTTGCCGTATTTGCATGTCTCATGGATTTCCCCGCTGTCTCAGGCGGCTGGAACATGACGTTCCATTGTTGCATGCAGTGGCCTCACTCAATGACACACACACACACACACACAGATAAGTGAATCTGTATTTAAACTGGTTAATAACACAATTCTTTCACACATTTAAGTAATATCATAGGTGTCGAATATAAAGTGGCTCAAATGTGTAGTCGTCACTTCTTAACCACCTGAGGGATTCAGGCGTCCAACAATATGATTACTAAGGATGACATCACTTTCTATCTACATAAATATGTTAACCTGGAACAAACATGAGGCTGTGTCTCTTTTTTTTTATCTCTAAGAGCATTTGCAATGGTGTTTTACTGTATGTGGCAGTGAGAGAATTGACAGTGTTTGAATGACTGAGGTCCAATCAAAAATAACATAGTGCTCTTGAAAAATGAATTGAATGACAATCTTATGGTGAACTGTATTGGGACAGAAAACACAAAACTACTGCAGAGACCAGACTATGTAATTAACTTAAATTGCTAAGATCTATGTGTGTTGCTACCAGTATCATTATCTTTTCTGTCATTTCTTAGCTCAAATTGAGAGGGATTAGTGTGAGAGGGATTTTGTGATTGTATCCAATAGTACGCACAGCGAAAGCGCTACAGTATCTCCCAGTATCTCCCTAAGTTAGAGACCTTATGTTATGTTGTGCAAAATTGGTATCATTATGAAACTGTGGTGGGGTAAATATAGTATATAAGTTGCCTCCTTTAATCAAAGTTTAGAAGGTACTTTCATCGCACAGCCTTTCCTGATTTTACCTAATTATTATTTTTCTTATTGTTATGGTTGGTCATGCTTACATTTCTGTCACACGTGTATTGTTGTTATTATTAAAACAAATTTTTAATTGTCCTCACGTATGTGCTTTTAACTTTGTACTTTGTAACTTTATTATTGTTGTTATTATTATTATTATTATTATTATTATATAGAAGCCTAAACAATGCAATACAAATTATGTGATACACATGTGCTTCTACTAATGAGATCTCTTAAGAATGAGCCAAGTCAAATTACCCAGACAGATTGTGAATGGTGCCGCTTGGATTGCAGCGTGAGCTTAATCTGAGCCTACAGCTTCCATTGGGTATAAAAAGAGACCGAACAGCTTAATTTTGCCTCAGATTTGTCGGTCGGTCTAAAACAGACACTACTCTGATTTTATTGAATTGAATTCCTATGTTTTTTTTCCTTTTCATGCGTCAACAGAGGGATGAAACGGAAAAGAACGTATACCTGTCACCACAGAGATGAGTGAGTCGTCGTCAGTTCACTCACTGAAGCTTATTTCGTTGGCCCGATCTCTCTCCGGGCTTGGGCTCGACGCCGCTAATGGAGGACCCATCAACCCCCCTGGCACCCACAAGCCGCCTCCCCCGGTATGATCGCCTCTGATTGTAAACATTAATATCCTGTAGCGCAGGTTTCCCCTCCATGACCTGGCACACTCGGAGCTTTGCCTGTTTGTCATGCTCTTGCATCCTCGCCGCTCACTTCATTAATTACCTGTGTTGTGTGTTTGTCAGGAGTCCGGCATTGAACTAGGCCCTGGGCTTTTTTTCACTGATGGCAAGAGAAAAGTGGACTACATCCTTTGCTACAAATACAAAAAAAGGCGAATGTCCAAGTCACGCCTCTCCATTGCGTCCAATGGGAGTATACCAATAGTGATACCGGGCCAATGCGAAACAGAAGCCGACGCCGTGGAGGAGTCGAAGCTGTCTGAGGAGGAAAAGGCTTTGATGAGGGAGGAGTTTGAGGCGGAACTACTGGAAGCGGGACTACAGATAGAGCGCGATAAGGAAGTATGTATCTGCTTTCACCATGATTATATTTTCATCTAGACATTCATGGGTCAAAGCCATTCTCAAGTGACTTCAAATCCTCTGGTTGGACAGCTGCCAAACAGGTTGAAGATAAGACTGGGTGTTTCCCTTTTAGCTTGAGGACCTGCCTGCACCCTAATTAAAGAGTGAACTTATGTATATATTATATATATTATATATATACATAAGATATATATATATATATATATATATATATATATATATATATATATATATATATATATATATAGATAGATATATATATATAGATATATATATATATATCTATATATATATATAGGACAATGATCTGAAAATAATCACAACAAAAATAGTAACAATCAGAAATATGTTGCATCTCTCCTGTCATATGCCGTGCAGTATGTTCAAATATGTGTATGTATGTTGTTGTTGTTGTTGGGTACTCTATATGTGTGTGTGTGTGTGTGTATGAATCTTTGTGTATGTTTGTGTCTGTGTGTATGTGGTTGTGAAACACTCGCATGTTAATTCAGCTGCTGTTTTGGTTGAGGATTTAGACCGCTGACCGTTAGTGTGAAGCCAAAGGCCAGATTATCGGACCTTATTAGAGAGTGATCCACTACTTGGAAGTGTGTGTGCTGGCACATGGGTGTATATGGGAGGGGGGTTAGGGGATTAGTGGGTTTCATTTTGATTGAATGGGTAGAAGGATGTGCTCATTGGTCACTGTGTACTGAATCAGTGTGTGGATCTGTAACAGTATGTCTGTGGACAAATATAAACAAATTTAATATCAGGCACACATTTTTTTTAAACTGCACAGGGAAGGATTTATTAGAAAATGTATGGAAGTGGATCTGAAATGCAAATGAGTCAGTATGCTCAGTGGGGTTGTTTGTGTTGGCCAAAACATGTGAGTGAGTCTATATTAGTTTTCCTCATAAAGGAGCAAATCATTTTGTACAATTTCCTTTTTCAGCCAAACTTTGGAAATAACCTTCCTCATTTTGTAAGCATCTTTCCATCAAAATTCACATCCTATGAATAATCGTGCAATGATCGACAAGCTCTGATGAATTTTACTGCGTTATAGGGCTCGTTTTCTATACTTCTCAGGTTCGGGATCTTCTGGGCTTGAAATAATGGGATTTTTAAACAAAACGGCCTCATTTTAACACAAAGTAGTACTTCCACGTTTAGAGAAGGCTCATCTGGCTTCTTCAGGACAAGTAGCAGGAGTAACTATGACAAAGAGGGAGGAAGACAGATTCACAGTTAATCTATCCATACATCCTGCAGTAATAACTTAAAAAATCTAATTTGACGGCTGATGTGAGGAAGTAAAGTATTTGGTGTTTCTCATGTTATGAGTTGTTGTGTCATGTTTGTCACATTTCTTACTAATATGTGTGTATTTGTGCGCAGAGGTCAAATGGCATAGGATTCATTCGGCTGCACATCCCCTGGCCCATCCTCAGTCGAGAAGCAGAGCTTCAGAAGATCAAAGTTGCTGTGAAAAAGGTCCGACGTTTAATAGTCATTTGTGCTTCCTCGTCATTGATATTATGTAATTTTTAATACAAAATGTTTTTAGCCATTTGCAGAAGATTGAGGAGTCTGAGGAGTTGTTGAATGTGAAGTCAAGAGCAACAAGACAGATGTGTAGCACAGTGAACTCAGTGGGACTAGTAGAGTAGATTGGATCAGAAATGTTTTTCTTTATCCGTGTATGTTTTTCATTGAGCAGAAGTGTGAATTGCGGAAACGGACGGGCATCGCTGGGATATGCGATTCCATCGTGGCCAAGGTGAACACGCCGTTTCAACCGGATGTCCCCGACTTCGACGTCCACAGAGACTCGCAGACGCGCGTCCATTTCAAAACTCTCAAACACCCTTTTATCAGAGACAAGCTTCACCTGTGAGTATCTGCTCTGTGACACTCTCACATGCGCACACGTAGTGGAACGGTATCCCCAAAAAATGAACCCACTTTCGGAGTCGCAATTGACTTGTAGTCTGAATCACTAACCTTGGCTGTAGTTCAGCCAAGGTTAGTGATTCAGACAACACCCTTACATCGACGTCACCCGCAGGCATCTATCGCCCTTATCACAACATTGATAGAATTTGGGTTGTTTGCACCAGTGAAATCGAAATTGTATTATCTATACGCTCTATATACTAGGACACACAAACAAAGAACCTGAGAGTTTCCAAAGCTGCAGGTTTGAACGCTGATCCCAGTATGATATATGATGAACAGCTCCATTGTCAACGCTCAGGTGTGTTCTGTCTGTTTCTTGTCATTTCCTTCAGGTATGACATCAAGTCAACAGAAACCGTGTTCGACAATGCCACACGCAGCAGAATAGTGAGTCCCAAAAACACGTCTTCTAAATCTCTTTTCTACGTCACACACGTCATACATTCGAGCGCACATGTGATTCATACTATGCTTTGTTTGCTTCTAGGTGGCTGACATTATTTCACGTACTACCTGCAGACAAACTTGCCAAACCACTGGTGAGTCCTAAGTCTTGTTGTGAGTTTGTCCGTCCTTTTTTTCTTTCTTCTTTCAGCTTATTTGCATGCCATCAGTGCGATTTTGTGCAATCCATATGCCAGCGGTCACGAAACTGACTGTCCGTGTCCGTTGTGTTACGCTCATTCTTCGTGTCACAAGGCATCAACTCGTTATTGGCTCGGGGTGTCTACGTCTCTGCCTTCCCTCTGCATGATGTGAGTAGAACAAAAGTAGCATCGTCCCTAGACACTGTGGAAGTGTTTTGTTTTTTCTCAAGAACTGTTACGGAGATAAATGGGGGGAAAACAGAGGTATCTGAAAGCTATAAAAAAAAAAAGACTATTCCAAAATCTATAATCTTTAATTTTTGTCTACGCATAAAATGTGACATACGGTATAGCAATGTGTCTCGTGTAAAGAGCTGGTTGCTTTTTTTGTCAGGGGTCTTTCACAAGGAGAGGACAGAAAGATCAGCGAAATGACAGACAGGTGGGTTTAAGCGGCCTTCTACAAATTTGACTTAAAACCCAAGAATACACCATTAAAAGCCATGACAAGTGATTTTTCATAATGTGTTCATCCTAGTTGAGCCCCCAGACCAGTCAGAGCTGTGACAAATACATCAGACGTGACAATTATTATTATTTAATGTCATTTAGAGGAGGAGCCTGTTTAAGTCATCGACATCTTATCGTGCATTGTGAAAATAAATATCAATATCAGTAGACACTTTTATGAAATTTCTTGCTGAGCATTCAACAAATACAAATATCAGACATTTCAGGTATTTTGTTTTTGTTGATTAATTATTAATTTATAGAATATGCTGTATGAATTTGAGTTAATTGATTCAGGCCCTGTTGCTACCAAGTCCCATGTGCTGTGTATTTCATTACCAACTCTTATTACCTGGAAATGTACTCTTATCGTGTGCTTGGGTTTCCTTCAGCTCCTGCATGAAGAATGGGCAAACTATGGAGTAATGCATAAATACCAACCTGTGGACCTGATCAGGTACTGACCACTCAGTGCCAACACACGTCCACATGTCCAGCTATAGCTCGTAACTGCATTGTTCAATATAGCTGCTAATAGAGATGTTTTGTTGGAGCGAACCTACACACTGATGGTGTTGCTGTTCAAGAAGTACAAGTGAGGCTAAGGATGGAGAGTTTATCTCAATGATGGTGCAGGCGAGTTCCTCACGTTAGATTAATAATTCCTTGTGTAAAAAAAAAAAAAATGTGAGCAATTGTGAGCAAAGTGTTTAAAATGGAAAGGGTGTGCACTCAGAGGATCACGAAAGTAATAATTATAATAACTTTATTTGTATAGCACTTTTGAAAACACAGTTTAAAAGGGATTTACAGAGTAAAATCAAAAAAGAGCACCGTAAATATAAGAACAACAAACAGAAGATGTGTAAAAACAACATAGAAGATATGACCTTAATTAAATAGTGTAAGATGAAAGCTTGTAAAACACAGGTGAACAAAATAAAAACAACATAAACTCACTATATAAAAGACTCTCTGTAGGAGTGCTGATTTCGCTAACCTAAGTTAGAACTCGGTAATTCAAATTTTGATCGTCCTGTTTCAGTTATTCTCTGGGACACAGCAAACTTCATGGAAAAGAAGCAACTACTTTATATATATATAAAAACCATATCATAGACCATAGTGTCAAGATCTTTAAACGTGTAACCCCAGGTCACCCAGCTGATGCATTACCTTTATTCGAACAGGAAATACTTTGGAGAGCAGATCGGGTTGTATTTTGCCTGGCTCGGTGTTTACACTCAGCTCCTCATCCCTCCCTCTGTACTGGGCTTCATTGTCTTCCTCTATGGCATTTTCACTGTGGATACCAACGTACCGAGGTAGACAGACACACTTGTGTATTCTTATCACAAGTACATAGTATTATCACCATACGTGGCATTGTGTTCATCTCTTTGTGTTGTCGTTTTTTTTTAATTTCAGTCAGGAGACTTGTAATGACAACCTGAACATCACCATGTGTCCACTGTGTGACGGAGTGTGCGACTACTGGCGTCTGAGTAGCGTGTGCTCACTGGCCCGGACCTCCTACCTGTTTGACAACGGAGCCACTGTCCTCTTTGCGATCTTCATGTCACTGTGGGGTAATGCACTCTCCTGATAAATGATGCTGCAGGGATATTTCAATAGGCCAGCTCCTGGTAACACTGGGAACCTGCTCCTATGGGAGCCCCAGGCAAGACAAGACAGAATCTTGGCACCTCAAATAACTGTGTTCATTCGACGGAGAATAAGAGCCAATTTTAAGAACGAGATTTCGAGAATAATGCTGGAATATTACAAGAATAAATGCAGATGTTGGCTAATACTATGGGAATAAAGTCATAATTTAATGAGGAAAAAAATCTAAATATTTCAAGAAAAAGACGCAGGCTCATATTACGAGAATAGCGTTGTTGTTTGATGACAGCAAGTTGTAATATTACAAGAATAAAGTTGTTATTCAATTAGAAAAAAGTCATGATATTTCGAAAGAACTTTTGCCTCCTCCACAAAAGAGGCAATTCATGCAAGTCTGTGTGGTTATGTCTTTTTTTTTTTGTTTTTGCACAATCCTCTCAAAGTTCTGATTCTTATGATAATGTGGTGCTGATGTGCCAAAAGATTTAGTATTTGAATTATGTGTAAAACTTATACTAAAGTATAATTTAACAAGATGCTCCCCATTTTCTCTGATATTGCCTGATACTCCCCATCTAAAATTACAGCTTTTTTCTCATAAGACCCTTTTCTTGTCAAATTACGACTTTATTCCTGGAATATTATGACTTTATTCTTGTAATATTACAACCCCTAATACTCTGTCGTGTGTAACAGTGTTGGTGGATCTATGAAAATCACCGATCTGTAATCATTGTGTTAAAAACAGTGTACGAACACCACGCCGCTACCTGACATGTAAATGTTCTGCCAACCATCTATGAGGTGAATCATGGCTTCTCGTAGTTTGTCTGCTGGTATATGTATTATATTTGTCCAAATTCTGTTAGATAATCTCCAGTTTGACTATGTAAACATAGTCTTTTTTTACTTTCCTCCGTGTGTATCCTCTTATAGCTGCCTGTTTCCTTGAGCACTGGAAAAGGCGACAGATGTGTCTGAAACATACCTGGGACCTGACGAGCTTGGAGGACGAGGAGGTACTTTCTGTACAATAAACACACACACATTCATACACGTATCTCTGAGAGTAGACTTTACTTGTTATCCTTTGTCACGTCATATAATATCAATCTTTGCTTCGTTGGAATTTTTCACTTTCTATTTTCCAAAGCTGGGTTTGTTGAAGTGCCAGGTCAGGCCAGGTGAGAATATTAACCTCGTGGCCCCGGGTCAGTGGTGATGACAGAGATCAGTTGGGGTTTTCCTTGCAGATTATCATTTGTCTCAAAACAACTGACAAACACAAACACTTACGCACATGGCCGCCCATGGATACATGCACTTCTTACCCTGTAAAGGGCTGTAATGGGATTGGCCCGTTCTTAAAGCAGCACACTTGCTGAACAGTATGACACAGCAGGGTCACGACATCAACACTCTGAGCCTAATACAACACTTTCTCCTCTCTCTCTCTTTCTGCGTCTCTCTCTCATATTTTTTTGTCTGTGCCGCCTGAAGGAGCGAGTCCAGGTGGGAAAGTTTCCATAACCTTTAAATGCAACGACGCTGAAATCAAGAAGTGAATTAGGATGTGGTTCATGAAGCTGTGTTCATATTATGTTCATATCAAAAATGCATCTGTATTAATTCAAATGTTTTTGCAAAAGCATACATTTTTGCTAAAATTTCAATACTGGATGGCAGAATGTAAAAAAAAAAAATAATAATAGTAATATTAACATGTTTAAAATAGAAGATATAAAATAGATGTATTCTGATCTTTCAATGACAGAATCTTGTTAAGAATCTGAAGGTGTGTTCAAACCAAACGCGAAGCCGGTTCATAATCATTTTGAAATTAAACTAGCTGCAACATATCTTAAGGCTAAAACCCAGAACACGTCCTGCTATGAGCTACCTCCCCCTTAAAGCTGTAGATATGAGGTCACTCCACTTTGATCCCCTCAAACCATTCCACACAGCAGCCTGCAAAATGCCAGAGAATAGTTGAATAGAAGAGTCGTGTGAATTCGTAGGCTCAAGTCAATGAGGGGCAGTCATTTCTGTAGCTGTAAGTGACTCCAGCCTCCAAAGTGTAAAGCCCTGTGCTGCCAAAACAAAAATAGTTTTGATATAAGGGTGATTTATTACTGACATTTTAGTGCAGCGGCTGTAACATCTGCATGCTGGTTTGTTGCAGGAGGAGCTGAGGCCTGAATACGAAGAAACTTTACAGGAGAAAAAAGACAAGTTGAAGGCGAAGTCTAAGAAGAAGGTATCGTATCGCAGTTTGTTTTCAGACACAACCTTTGTGACTCTGTTTCACAAACCTTGCCCATAATTCAACTAATACATTTTTTACTGATCTCTCTCCCTCACTCTGTGTTTGTTTCTCTGGTGCAGGCGACTCAGGGTGGAGAAGGTAGAGATGGAGAAACGGACCAGATGCTGGCCTCTCAGGTATCACTGCACCGCTCGATGTGATAGGACAGGGCGATTTAAACTTGCTCCATATTTACTGCCCTCGCAGTTATAACGTCTATGATTATGCAACAACATTAGCGAAGGTAGACAAAGTATCTGCCCCTTTTGGGCTCTGCATCGACAGTAACGTTACACACTAACTCGGACTGTGTGAGTTTATTTGTTGCGTTAAGAGGACACCCCCTTCGCCTGCTGCGGGTGGTTGAGTCCAAAGCTGCTTACCTGGCTGAGATTAGCCCAGATTACAGATGGAGAAAAGGGAGGAGGGAGAGGAGGAAGGGGAGGGGATTTCTCTCCTTTCAGATGGCAAACATGCACCAGCCAGAGAACATATCGTCTGTGTGCAGAGCATGTGCTCGACATTTCTGTGCATTATATAGTGTACGGGCACTGCAGCATATATCAGTATGTCTGTCCTGTGTTTTTCCTGAATAACCAAATAGCATGCATGTCTCTTTCCTTGCAGCAGGAGCCAGAGTCTCTGGACATTGAGGATCACCTGTCTGGTTACCTCATCAATGTGTCCACATTACTATTACTGGTACTTTATTCTAATACCCTAAACCATCTGTTCATGTTCTCACTTTTATAACCTGTCCCCCCCTATTAATCCTATAATACCGTCACATCACACAATATTCTGTGATTATGTTTTTGCGAATATCAAGCAATAGGCAGTTTTTTTTCTGTCCTCACAATATTTGTCAGTTTATAACTGTTAATATTTTATTCATCTTCATGATTTCATCACTGTCAATTTCTCATCAATCTACAGTATCAACAGCATTTGATACTGTACAAATCGAGATACTGTACAAGAGTACAGCATTTGATACTGTACTCTACATTTTAGCCAAATCGAAAAAATAACAGAATGCATATAAGAAATACACTGTCATCTTAAAAACAGGATAGTGTCTTACCCTTTTAAAGTTGTGCAAATGTGTCTGCTGTGCGTTCAGATCTTCGTGACCTTCTCGGCTGTGTTTGGCGTGGCGGTTTACCGGATCTGCATGTTAAGTGTGTGGTCCATGAACCCGGATCCGGAAGCCAAGGCCAGTGTGAGGATGACCGTCACGACCACAGGCATCATCCTCAACATGCTGGTCGTTCTGGTGCTGGAGGAGGTTTACGGAGCAATCGCCGTTTGGCTTACTGAGCTGGGTATTGTGTTTAATTCTGCTACTGGGAAAAGGCTGGAAAATTCCTCAATAAGAATGCAGGCACGTCAAGTCAAATTTATTTATATAGCTTGCCAAAAAAAAAAAAAACAGGAGTTGAGTGTCAATCAAGACAAAGGAAAGCAACACAAGCATTGGGAGGGAAAGTGTAACAAGTGCAATGATAGAAACAAAATATGTGCGAAAGAAAAAGACAGAAGATAAGTTAAAAAGACATAAATCATACAAACAATAATGGATTGGAATGAATTGGATTTAACATGATCATAAAATCATGCGGAAAAAACGCAAGATTAAAACAGTAGAATTTATAATTACATTTAAAAGGATCGATCATTGGACAAGATCTGTTGTGGAATGGGAGAATACAATAAAATAATGATGAAGGCGTTAACATGATCATATAGTGTTATGCTGGAAAATGTCTGAATATGTGGACATGGAGTTAAAAGAATAAGAAAATAGTAATATGCTATTTAGGTCTTGCATTTCGTTGTGCTTCTGTTTTGCGTGGACCTGAGGAAGAGTAGCTGATGAGAATCCTAATAAAATCTAATAAACAACTAAATTGAGAAAGAAGCCTTAAAACTTTATGAGCTGGTAGGAAAGTCGAACCAGAGACATATTATTGCGGCATATTGGAAGGTGTAAATAAAAAATGTATTCAGTGCGTTACATTACGTCAAGTTCCTTTTTAGTTGGACTGTATGCATTAGATAGGCTCATGAAAAACACAGATTCGATGAATATAACTTTAATACTGTACAACACAGACTGTTTCAAGCTCTGAGGCCATGTTATTGATTGAGGAAGTTGTGATGTTTTTATGATTGTTGTTTTCCGACAGAACTGCCGAAGACAAAGGAAGAATTTGAAGAGAGGCTGATCTTCAAGTCTTTCTTTCTCAAATCCATGAACGCCTTTGCGCCTATTTTCTACGTGGCCTTCTTCAAGGGCAGGTCTGTGCATTGTCATTTGCCTTCCTTCGCTCGCCCCCTCACCATCCTTTGTCCTTTACTTCTCGTCATGTGACTTGGTCTTCCCCTTCCTAAAGGTTTGCTGGGCGGCCCGGAGATTATGTTTACGTCTTTGGGGACTATCGAATGGAGGAAGTGGGTTCAGCTGCACACGTTAGTCATTATAATTGTGTGTATCTGCAGCGGCGTCTTGAGTGAATGTGTGTTTTATGTTCCACAGTGTGCACCTCCAGGCTGCCTCATTGAACTCTGCATCCAGCTCAGCATGATCATGCTCGGGAAGCAGCTAATTCAAAACAATGTGTTTGAGGTTCTCATTCCGTATGTATTTTTCATTCAGCAAACTTTCATCCTGTGATGTCTTTGCAATGTCTCTACCCGTCTGTCATGAATTTTTTTTATTATTATTTTTTTTTTTTTGCAGTAAGCTGAAAAAGATGTACAGAACAATACAGGAGCAAAAAGGAAAGAAAAGAGCAGCAGAAGATGAAGAGAATGAAATAGAGGAGAGGAGACCGAAACAACAATTTGACAAAGATTTCACTCTTGAACCCTTTGAAGGTGTCACCCCAGAGTACATGGAAATGAGTGAGTCTCTTTAGTCTCATGCTCACTCTTTCAGTCTCTCACTATACTGCAACCACGCAATGTTTTCTTGGTTATTTTAAACTATCTCGGCATGTGTGTGTTTGTATTTTCAGTAATCCAGTACGGTTTTGTGTCCCTCTTCGTGGCTTCCTTCCCGCTGGCACCAGCGTTCGCCCTGCTCAACAACGTCATCGAGATTCGCCTCGATGCCGCAAAATTTGTCACCGAGATCCGGCGGCCTGATGCTGTGAGGTGTAAAGACATAGGTACAGATCACACGGGACCGCATGTCTTTGTGGATCTGAAATAAACTATCCTGTGACTTTTAATCACTTCCTTTATCTTTACTCCACTCTGCCCCTCCATTGTTGTCTCCTTGTCTCCATGTCTGTGTCTGTCTGTCACATGCTTTATACAAATACACACATACACTTGCACACATGGACGAACACACTTTCCTTTCCCTCTTTGTCTTTTTCCATGCTCATGCTCTATCCAGGGATTTGGTACAACATTCTCTGTGGAATCAGCAAGTTCTCTGTCATTACCAATGTAAGTGTGTGTGTGTGTGTGTGTGTGTGTGTGTGTGTGTGTGTGTGTGTGTGTGTGTGTGTGTGTGTGTGTGTGTGCGTGTGCGTGTGTGTGTGTGTATGAGAGACCTCTGGCAAAAAAGATCTTCTAATGGTGTGTACAACAATTTACTTGAAATCATGATTAGTGATATTTCTCTTTGTCGTATCCATGCGAGCCTGGAAAAATCTAAATTTATTTAAACTATTTAATTTAGTCGAGTTTGTTGACTACAATTTGTATCTTTTCTTTTTCATTGCAACGTAGTTGCAACACGACTATGACAGTGAATGTGTTTACAATATGTAAAACAGGTGAAATTGATAGTTAGCAAATCAATCAGCTCTTTGAACTCACAAGACAAAATGCTCCAAAGCCAATATGTGTTAAAACTCTGAAATCTTTAAAGACTTAATAATGTGAGGCCTCACATAACTCCTATATGGGTCAAACATGCCTCAGGAGGATTCATATAACTTAGGAGTATACATGTGATGATGTCAAACAAAAATCCATCTTTTGATGGATGAGATGTTTTGCCAGCGGTAACTAGTTCAGGGATATTTGATATATCTACGACGATCACACCTGTTAAGTCCCACCACTTGTCTTCCCAGGCGTTTGTCATCTCCTTCACGTCGGAGTTCGTTCCACGCATGGTTTACCAGTACATGTACAGTGTCAATGGCACCATGAACGGATACACAGAGCACTCGCTGTCCTACTTCAACGTCAGCAACTTCCCGCCAGGCACTGCCCCCAACACGACCCTCATCTCCGGAGTGTCAATGTGCAGGTCAGGGTGACTCTCCTTGACCCCCTGAATACCTGGAGCTTCATGTAAATCCTTGAGATTGGCAGCTTAACTCTGACTTTACCTAAATCCCAAACTTGTCTGGAGTTTTTTGTTGTGACATTTATAGCAGGGATTTACTGAGAATTTGTAAGAATTGGAAAGATTTTTTTTCCTGCTAATACCCACACTTGTCTGTGTTTTTCAGGTACAAGGACTACAGAGACCCACCCTGGGCACCGGATGCGTACACCTTCTCCAAGCAGTACTGGTCCGTCCTGGCAGCGAAACTAGCATTTGTGATATTCTTCCAGGTATGAAAATGTGTATTATCCAACTGTGGCTTTGTTAATGTCATTCTAAAATGGTGGTGGTGTCTGACCTCCAAGTCTTTCTTGGACACCTTTGCACCTATTAGCTATATGGCTTCCTTAAGTGGTTAGAAGCCCTGATGTCTCTGTAAACAAACCCTATCTTGGCTACATATTATTCTTAACACGTGATGCCACAGATTAGAGGGAACGCACTGCCTTTTAGTCTTCATCAATACTACTACGTTTGCTTTAAGTATGCTGATCAGTCTCGTATGGCTGACACCCAGTGAGCTTAATGGGTTAGGTATCTCCTTGATTCAGCAGAGAGGTGCATCCTTACAGAATATGTATAGAGCATCACTTAACTTCAAGCCTACCTTTCAGATACTCTTAATTATTATTAATTAATAATTATTATTTTCCTTTCCCTACAGAACCTTGCCATGTTCCTCAGCATGTTGGTTGCCTGGATGATCCCAGACGTGCCGCGGTCTCTGCGGGAACAGCTGAAGAAAGAGAACATGATGCTGATGGAGTTTCTTCTGAATCAAGACCAGGAACCATTTGCCAAATCTCACGGCCCCAGACGCTCCCTCCCCTGCTTCCTCCCCAACATAGACATTGTGGTGGAGGCACCGCTAGAGGAGCTGGAGGATCAGGAAGTGGAGGAAGAGGAGGAAGACGCTGTTGAGGTCAACGTGGAGGAACCCAAAGTGATGAGCGACAGTGATCCAGAGTTGGGGAAGCCTTTCATGGAACTTGGAGGAAATGGACAAACGCTGCGTGAAGGGAGAGAGGAAGATGACGGTGGGGAGGTGGGAGGGGGAGAGAATGAAAAAGATGGAGAATCTGAGGGAAAGGGAGATGATGAGCAAGAGGAGGAGAAGGAAAAAGAGGAAGGAGGACAAAGAAAGGAAGATGAAAATGAAGTGGAGGCAGATGAACAGAATGTTGATATTGATCTGGTCATGAGCGAGCTGGGCCTGATAGGTGAGAGGATACACTTCATGTAACGCAGCTCTTACAGTATATTCTCTTAAGCTGTTTTCAAACATGAACTCGAACCAAACCCAATTTTGACACGTTCGCAGAAGCAGGAAACTTTCTGGAACATTCAGGTGAGGGGTGGCGCCTCAGTGGAGCGCCCACTCGCTCGCTGTGAATCTTCCAGGGTTATTCCTGCTTTACTCCCACATTTTCAGTAAATTTTACTTAAAGCGGCTGGCGGAAAGGTTTAGGAAAATGCCCGAACTTCAGTAAATGTTTGAATGCAGCTTTAGATTTGCTCTCCATTTTTAAGGTCACATTAAGTTTGTCTTATTTGTGAATGTCTCTTTTCTTGTCACGTAGATGGGGAACCGTCCACGAGCAAAACCGCAGATACAGAGTTTCCCCGCCCGGGCTCCAAACAGGAATACCAGAGAGAGCGGGAGCCTCCGTCACATCCTTCGTCCAAAAGAGGCTCATCTGAGAGTCTGAAGGGCGCCAGGGCACAAGTTACAACATCAAACATTACCGAGAGGCTTTTCTCACTGATCGCTCCCCCTCCTCCCAGAGAGCCAGGCGCAAGGGCAAAGGCCCGTTGCTCCACCCTGCCTTCCCGCCACAGAGGGGCTGAGGCTTGTTACGGCCTGCCACGGCCCAGCCACTCCACCAGCCTCACCAGGTTCCAGCAGACAGGCACACTCGCCCCCCTGATTCCCCGGGGGTCTCCGATATTGGCCTCGCCCAGCCCATTCTCTCCCTCGCACACGCCGGTGGCACCTTCACCCCCACATCCGCCACAGTCTCCGTCGCTCAACTCGGGGTCCCCGCAGCCCAGAGCCCCCAGTGAACTGTTCGCGCTGAAAGGCCCTCCACCCCAAAAGTCACGCTCCAGGGGCAAAGCCCGGTGCTCCACCCTGCCCCCACGACAAAGAGCCCCCGGGCCCGAGGAGCATGCCACCAAGCCTAGCCATTCAACCAGCTGCACGAAGCTGGGAGATCGCATCCCCCCTTCCCCCAGTGAACTGAAGCGCAACACGCCGGTATGAGGAGAGTCTGAGGGCAGAGGGTAACAGAGGGAGGGGGGGGGCTATCCAGATTAGCCTCTCCTGTCTGTGTCTGGAGCCTCACCCCTGAAGAGAGACCATCCGGGCCAACTGCACCTTTCTATCCTCTTAATGTTCACCGAGATCTTTATGCCGCTCACTGGTTCAGTGTTGATCCTGACAAGGGAAGTGCTGGACAATTCAGAGAAAGACTGCTCTGGAAGCTCTCCTTGCATGCCCCCAAAGAAACACAGCTTGAACATTAACTCTTTCTATTCTTTTGTTTTTCTGGTTTGATAGTTTTTTGGGGGTTGTTGTTTTTTGTTTGTTGTTGTTGCCCTTTTATCAGTTATTTTCAGTCCCATACATGCAGCAGTGCTGCCGTGTACTGTAGACCACAGGAAGGTAGAAATGTATACAGCACAGTTAGTATCAACAAGTATGCTTGTAGATTTATAACAGCTCAGGTTTTGATATATAAAAAAATGTAAAAAAATTAAAATAAAAGAAGGACAAATTTTTCAAATCTCACTTTCCTTCTGAACTCCTCAAGGTCGTGGAACTGTTGCATCTCCGACTTGACACGTTTTGACACTTTTGACAATTGACTATAGGTTTTTTTTGTCAATTATTCATGTAGACAAGGTTTAGAAATCATCCATATCATGTGCTAGAGGCGACGAGTAACACCACATTATCCAGGTACCACTATTCATAGAGGACAGGCTGAGATACACAACAACAACATTCATAACATGTCACAAGTAAATCCTCGCTAGGAGACTCGGCAGAGATGTTGTGTTGTCTCTGTTGCCCCCCTCTGGTCTGTGGTGAACCATCACGTATGTTATATTTTAATGTTGGTGCTCACTGATGTGTTGGTTTACGTTTTTACCCCTATGAAACGTGGCATTTTAGACCACTAAGAAGGGAGAAGAAGAAAAAACCCTGTCCTTTGAAATCATTTGCAGAAAAAATTATTTACTCCATGGAAACTGAGCAGGGAAATAGTTTATGTTTACCACGGTCACCTTACTAGTTTGCTGCGCAATGCGATGTTTCACTCTATCTCTTTCTTCGTGTGTGAAAGTTCCCTTTTCTCCCTTGTCCATAAGGTGCACTGGCTCCTCCTCCCCTGTCCCATTAGTGAATGGGGCCTTTGTGGGGGCCTCCCAGCATTCCAAGGGAATTCTTGCAGGTGAGGGGCATGCAAACAATCCCACACTCCGATGACTTGCTGCAGCTTACCGTTAAAGAACTTCAAATGCAATATGCGCCGAGGGGCAGTCAGGAGTGTCCCGTGCTGAGCTAACCTTCCCTCAACGGACGTGCCGCAACTGAAAGGGTGTGACCACCGCAGCAGACAGAGTGGGAGCGAAGCATCCCCTTCTCTTTGGAAAGGTGAGCAATCAAATGCATGCGCAAGAATCAAGATACTCACCGGAGCCTGTTAGGCAAAGCATCAGGCCCATGAGTAAATATTTGCCTTTATTTCTTTTACGGTATTTGAAGAATGATTTCACAGACGCTGTAACTGAACTTATAGGACCTGACAGGGCCGTTATCTTTTGGGCTTTGTAACTAACTGTGTAAGAGGCAGACTGGCTTCACACAGATAAGTCCCTGGAAAACACACTGTGGTGGCACACGTGGACGTGCATACGTTTACCCTCACTCATATATAGGCTCTAACTGGCTCGCAGAGAGAGAAACATTTGTAGACGCAAAAAACGTAAGTCTTTGCTGGCAGAGTAAAAGAGAGACCTGCTCGAGTAAATATTTTACAATAGCTTGGTTGAATTTTGTCACATAGTCTTTTTGTATCCACCGTCTGTCTTTAGCGTCCCTCTCTTCTGTTGGGACTTGTCAAGACGACACTGCCTGCAGGTATATACGCTGCTTCTCCAATGCTTAGTTAGTAACTGACATTGTGGAAATCAAGGCATCGCAGTTAATATATCTAGTAGTTTCCTAACTGCTCAGATAACATGTGTTTTTTTTCTTAAATCTACACCCTGTTATGGGCAGAGTCCACAAGAGGACGAACTTTACTTCTCGCTAATCTCTCGTCTCTTTGGATTGCTCCTCGCCTGTCTTTATCTTCCCTGCCCTTTGAAACAGATAGCGTCTCTACTGTAGCTCTCCACCGCCACACTGCTCACTTCCTTGGAGGGCACATGCTCAGAAAGCAGTCGTATTGTCACAGAGCCGCAAGGAGGTCGTAGGAAATCGTGGTGGCCACAACCAAATAATTGTCCTCACGCCATAATTGAAAATAAATCTTTAATTTTACTGTAGTCCCAGTCTTATTTACGAGAACATGTAACTTTCCATTAAGTGAATGATACATACATTTTGACATGTCTTCATGAATAAGATTTCATATCTTTAATACGAGTCAACTGCTGTGAATAGCCGATGCCTAAAACCTGAACAACCATCATCGTGGTTGTAAAGCTGCGGGTGGGTTTTGGTGTTTGTTCCAGCAGCATGTTGCAGACGCTCAGTGACTGGCTGTGGTGGGAGCGTCTGTGGCTGCCGGCAAACGTCTCCTGGTCTGATCTGGAGGACGGTGAAGGTCGTGTCTACGCTAAACCCTCTCAGCTCTACGCGGCCCTGCCCTGCGCCGTTTCCCTGCTTCTTGTCCGATACGTGTTTGAAAGGTGAGATTACACTGTACTGTGGGTGAGTGAAGGTCCCTGTGTGCCAGGGAGCGGCTTTCAAAAATACTGGGACTAGGTTGCACGAGCTGTTGGGAGCAATGTTGGTGGCCAAAGAACCAGGCCACCTCTGTCGTGTAAAGACCTCCCTCTTTACACAACAGCTGTGCTGTGCCACATAACTTCCCATATAGCATGATGTACTCACACACATTTGCTGTCATGTCGCTCGTGTGCCGTTGCAGGTATGTGGCCACACCCCTGGCTAATGTTTGGGGAATCAGGGACAGGATACGTCTGACGGCAGAACCAAACCCCGTCCTGGAAAACTACTTCTGCGGTCAAGCACGGGTTCCGTCGCAGGTTTGTTGAAGGGTCTTTTCACTGGAAAACAGTGGTTGTCATTTTGTTCACATGCAGCGTGAATCGTGACTGCTGAGCTCACCAAGCACTTTATTAGGTACACATGCAGAGTAATACATAAAACCATATTGATCCGCGTCAGGAGCCTCTGACGATGACACTGATCAATTTTCAGAAGGTTTTCAAAAATTGTGATCTCAGCGACTTAGACTGTGGCATGATTGTTTGTGCCGGATGGTGCGAGTGTGCTGGTTTGAGGTTTTATGTGAAATTGCTGGTCTCTATGTGTGTGTCTAAGAAAGTCACATTCCTTGTGTCTCAGGCGAATGTGAGGTCCCTGTGTAAAAAGACGAGTTGGCCGGAGGCAAGAATCCAAGTGTGGTTCAGGAGGCGGAGGAACCAGGAGCGATCTGGGCTTCGGAAGAGATTCTGTGAAGCCAGGTGTGTGTGTGTGCGTCGGTCTGCGTGATGCACAATGATGTAAGTGTGTATGTGTAAATATGTGACATTATTGTTCTCACCTGTCAACAGTTGGAGATGTGCCTTTTATTTCTTTGCATTTGCCGGCGGAGTCCTAGCTCTCTATGATGTAAGTAGTTTCACAGGAACCGTTTCTGTCTCTCTTGTGTCATACGATTTTCCCGTTCAGTTTGCTGCAATGGGACATTTCTCTCTCCTCACACTGGTATTTGGCTGTACCGCCGATTACACCGGAATTGATCTCGTCTCTCTGTGCTCAAGGGTTCTTCTCATGCTTGGACAGTTTACATGGGATGTGTCCTGTGATGCTACTCTCCAACCCCCCTCTCACTCCTCTCCCTCTCTGTTTCTGTTGGCTGTAGAAACCTTGGCTTTATAACCTGAAGGAGGTTTGGGCAGGCTTCCCTAAACAGGTATGTATATCTGAAACTGCTATTAGGATGTCTTGTGTACTATTACAGTATTTATTGTAATATATATATGTGTGTGTGTGTGTGTGTGTGTGTGTGTGTGTGTGTGTGTGTTCCATGTGTCCATGCAGTCCATGCTGCCTTCTCAGTACTGGTATTACCTCTTGGAAATGGGCTTTTACCTTTCTCTGCTCCTGAGTCTCACATTTGATGTGAAACGGAAAGTAAGCACGCGCACACACACACACACACACACACACACACACACACACAGGAAAAAATGAGCAGAGACAATATAAAGGGGTAACTGGTGTGTTGTTATCAACGATGGGAAATGTTAGTAATGTGTCAAATTAAAAACAGGAAGTGAGATGTCACAGAAACTAACAGGATGTTATACACAGAAATTAAATACCTGGGTTTCTAGTCAGTCAGTCAGTCAGAGCTGATGCAGCTTCTTAGATGACTACTACCGAGTCCAGTTACACTCAGCTCAACTTGTCATGGATCAGGATGACTGAGAATCTTAACAGACACGTTTACACATGAATGCTGGTGTGTAGAATCATTTCATGCACTTATTCAAAGAGAATTTTCATTTTGTTGTATATAAGTATTTTAATTATACATCTTTTTTTTCTATTTTTAATTCAGTATTCACAAAATGATAGTTTTGCAGAAAGCCTGTATTTTCGTCTTGGTGCCTTATGCAATTGAACCTGTGGCGTGCATGTGTGTAGGACTTCAAAGAGCAGGTGATTCATCACATTGCCACACTGACTCTCCTGAGCTTCTCCTGGATTTCAAACTACATCCGTATCGGGACCCTTGTGATGGCAGTTCATGACTCTGCTGACATACTGCTGGAGGTCAGTGCTGTACTCACATCAATGTGAGTGTGTAAGATAATCTATTTAATAACTCTTGTCATACAGCAGGCTGGTGTGGTGTGAGCACATTAATGAGAATTTGATAACAATATTACACATAGCAAATCTATAAAGGATGTAGCTTTGCTAAAGTCAGCAGTTTGATGATAAGGCTGAAATGAAGAGACATATCTTGTGTTTGCTTTTAGTTAAAAGCAAACACAAGTCGAGAGGTGTGACCGCTGTATAAGCTGAAGGTAAAAACGTCTGTTAAAGTCAGAGGGGGCAGATTTAAAACAGGTTTGATGACAAACAAATAAATGTATATTGTCAATTTTTCCTCCTTCTGCTCTGCTTCTACTGCCCCTCCCTTCGATGTGAACATGGAGTTGAGACTGAACTTTCACAACAGTAAACGTGAGGATGCTGCCCAGGCCCACCATATATTTCTTCACATGCTAATTTTGTCCTTAGCAGCACAGTAGTCCAGCTCAAGTTTGTAGGTAGAAACTCATATCACTGAGTAACGTGCAGAAGAGAGGATTTTTCTTCAAAAATGGAGGCAATGTCACTATTAATATTGAATGTTGTGTTGACTGCATCAAGAGAAATGCTGCTGAAGTAAGTTAATTCAGGGTTAAATAAACACCACCCTAGACCAGTCTCTGCAAAAAATAAATATGTTTTTTCAACCCCCACAAAAGGATCTTTCTAAAGAGGTCCAGTATATCCAAATAAGTCTGGTGCTGACATAAAAAAAATCTCCATTTATTATTAAAGAGAAGTAAATAACCAAAACCAAAAATTGACAAAAGATGGAAAGGGAAAGTGTCATGGATCTGGTGTCTTTCCTCTGACCTCTTATATATTATCATACTAAAATATCCACATTATATGGGGATTATTACTCTATTCGAGCTAAATGTAAACTGATACTATTACCATCTACAACTTAATGCAGACCTCTTTAAAACAAAGAACTAAATCTGATTTTCCTCGGTTTTGTCTCACAGGGTGCAAAGGTATTCAACTATGCCAAGTGGCGCCAGACTGCTGACGCCATGTTTGTAGTTTTTACACTTCTCTTCATGCTGACACGACTTGTCATTTTCCCTTTCTGGTAAGTGTGAGATGACAGGACACGAGATGATGCATGATTATGATCATGGTGTAATGTGTCACATCATAACATATGTGCGCATATCTTCTCCAGGCTGATCCACTGCACATGGGTGTACCCACTGGAGCGGTTCCCCCCCTTCTTTGGCTACTACTTCTTCAACGTCATGTTGGTGGTTCTGGAGATGCTGCACCTCTACTGGGCTGTTCTCATTTCACGAATGGTTTACAAGTTTATCTTCACCAAGGTGTGTTTACAGATGTTTTGAATGTGTATTTTCATTCATGTATTTTCAATCTATGCCAAATCTACAAAGTGACTTGTCTCCCCACCCCCCCACCCCCACCTGCAGCTGGAGGGCGACGACAGGAGTGACGAAGAGGAGGATGACAGTGACTCACAGAAGGACAGAAACCACAAATTGAGTCACATCAATGGCGCTGGAGTCAGAGGCCGAGCCAGTGGTCACTGACACGTACAGATAGACAGAGGAAGAGGAAAATCGATAGCAGACACATGGACAGATTCAGTCACAGCTGTTAATCCTTCATTTTTTATTTTTTTTAAAACAGGAGTAAATGTACTTGAGCAGAGAACATTGTATTTATAGGAACCGTGAAGGATAATACATGAACTCACTTGGACGCTGCATGGTTTCTGGAATTCACTCACTTCAAAACTTTCACATTATCTTGTTCTACTCATAATTATAAAAAAATGAATAAACAATATTATTTTATATTCGTTAGTTAGTTTTGCATGTTATTGATCATTAACATAATGACAATGATGATGACGACATGTGAGGTCATTGTACTGTGTGTGTGTGTGTGTGTGTGTGTGTGTGTGTGTGTGTGTGTGTGTGTGTGTGTGTGTGTGTGTGTGTGTGTGTGTGTGTGTGTGTGTGTGTGTGTGTGTGTGTGTGTGTGTGTGTGTGTGTGTGTGTGTGTGTGTGTGTGTGTGTCTTGGTGCACACATCACTGAAGACAAATGTATTTTTTAATCACGCGATATGTGTGTTTATGTTTTTTGAGACATGGGTCAGCATGTCCTGCTTATAATGAGAAGCAGTGGTGGAAACCAAAACTTTTTACGGTTTTATGCTCTCTACCCAAACTGAGAGCTAAAAGAGAAGCTTGCTAATAGATGATAGATTGTTGTAAACTTTTTAGTTTGACATGACGCTTAACTCTGGACTAAAGAATGCAACTCCTGCTCTAATCGATGGAATGGATGCTGATTCAGGAAGACGGAAACCGTGGATGTCATAAGCAGAAGTATTTATTATAAGAGCTCAATATTGAGGAGACTCCCTGTTCGCAACAACAGATCAACAGCTTTAATAAGTGTTTGGCGTCCCAAGATGGTCTGCCTATCCCCGGCCTTTGTAGTGTATTTAGCTTTGAGTAATGTCGTCATTTCCCCGCGACTATGACACCTCGAGAGAGACTTCAGCTGCTCTCAGATTGTTTTGGCTTGCCATAGATAAGATAGCCTTGCTTGGTGCCTGAGAACCAAGAGTTTCTCAGGGAGGATAAATGTTGTTTCCACAACATTTAAATCTTTTTGAGACACCAGCTCATGTCTTAAAATAATCAGAATAATGCCTTTCTATGTATCTGTTGACATCCTTTTTTGTATTATTATTCCTAACGCCCTTTGTATTAAATTCTATAAGGCGCAGGTCAACCACTGCCTCCTAACCAAGGTGGAACAACAGAGAACGATACATCATCTCCCCTCATGTCTCCATGTCCAACCAAAGCTCTCGACCTGTTATTCTTTTTCTTGAAAAGGCCACAACAGCTTCCGACTGTAGCCTAATGATTGTCACAATGGCCCTTCATATTTGCCTTATTATTTCCAACGGCATTTCACCAATTTCCACCTTGTCTTCATAGCACCACAGCAGTGTCTCAAAGGCTGATCTGATTTCATCCGACTCATATTTTACATCGATTATATTAATCCAATATATAGTTTTCCAAGCCAGTCCATTTGCTTGGTGCCTAATTAGGTTGCACGTCTGCGACATCTAGTGGCACTTCGTGACACCGACACCACCCTGCTCGATCGATACGATGGCGATCGTCTAGTCATGCCTTGCTCCGTGACGTATTTCCGTGCTTTTTAGTATATTTATTAATAATAGTAATAAACTTTATATAGCACAACCCATGCATAAAATGCAACACGGTGTTCAACATAAAAGAAGCGAAATATATTTATATATTTTTTTTTTTATTGAATATAAAAGACAAGATTAAACAGGATAAAACAGCCATCGGGTAAAACACATTATATATGAATGACGTAGTATTTCTTTACCATGTTTTTTTTTTTACCCAAGCAAAGGATCTGAATACTTCCTCGACCTCTGGTGAGAAGCAGAAAGAACAGAAGTATCATCAACATCTCGCTCTCACGTACAGTTCAGTTCCCTGACCTCCCTGACCTCTCGCGAGAATGGAAAGAAGCTGGAACGTGACTTGGATCGTTGCCACCAATTACCATAGAAACCACTACACAAACCACGCGTCCTCACTATAAATAGCTTCATTAGTTCAGTAGCGGCTGGTGGGTATTTTCACTGAGGAGTTTCCTTCTAGTTTTTGTAAGTACTGATTGTTTTTGGTTTGTTTTGTTTCACCGAGGCAGGCGAATCCGTTTCAAGCCTCCTTTGCTCATGATATGATAGATCCCATGCTTTTGACAGCTGCTTTGATCTCACATAGTAGCCTCAGCCACGACACCCGGCAATAACCTGAACGAAATTACACTACATCTATTCAGTTAATTCACAGAATCTCAAACTGGGAGGTGTTTCATTGTAATCACATATAAACCCCCCCCCCCATCAAATTCCTGAGCAGGCGCTGCCTCCCCTGACCTCTGACCCCTGACGAGCCACGATTGCCTTTCTCATCCCAACAGGAAACAGATTGTTGTAGTTCAGTTTTATAGGCAGGATGACTAATGAGCGAAAGTATCACACCCCGGTGAAAATTGGAAACTGGAACGAGGACCTGCGCCTTGAAGAGGTTTGTTTTGAAAATACTAACTATCAACGTTTTGCCAGTGAAATGTATGTACAAGCAAGCTATAATAATAATAATAATAATAATAAGCGTTATTTATTAAGCACACAGGACACTTGGAAGTTTCAAAAGCATTTACACTGAACAACCATTGAGAGGACAACATTGCGTAAGAACAATAAATACAAATTAAAAGAATAGCAAAAATAAAAGGACAACATTACATAAAAGCAATAGAACATTAAATTAAAAAGTATAAAAAACGACATCACATAAAGGCAAGTCTGTAAAATGGGTTTAAAGAAGAGATTTACTAGAAGTCAGTGAATCTGCAAGCCTCATCTCCTCAGGCAGGTCAGCAAAAGTCGAGGGGCCCATTGAGGCAAAAGCACGGCCACCTTTAGGCTTCAGTCTCCACTTTGGAAAGGCCAGAAGGGCCCAAGGGTGCGAGCTGGCTCATATGGGGTCAGCACACTGGCCCCAAGCTGTTCTAAACCGAACAGGGAGCCAGTGGAGAGGGGACAGGATTGAGATGACGTGATGTCGTCTATTAAAACCAGTAAGAAACGGCTGCTGCATTCTGAACTAGTTGGAGGCGGGAGAGTGACCTCTGATTGATGCCAGACAGAATAGAGTTACAGTTATCGGGACTTGACAAAATGAATACATAAATGAAAGAAAATGGAAGAGATTGAGGCCTTGTGGTTTCTATTTATAGTGTATGTTTTTTGCGTATATGGATTAATACACATTGTATATCTTTCCAGGATGCCAAGAAAGAATATCTGGAGAAAAAGGAAAGGGGCGAGCTTACGGCCCAAAAAGTAGACTTGCTGAAACGGAAAATTTTGAGACCGGTAAGTTGAATTTTGTCAAATTTAGAGCACCATTAATGTAAACAATGATGATGATGATGTTGACGACGGTGTTTGTCCATGTGTGTAGGTGGATCTCTCTGTCGCAAATGATGGACGATTGCACTTTGGGGATGTTGTGATGTTGGTGAACATGGGAGGAGGAAACAGGGGTCGCAGTGCGGTGTGCATCAACGCAGACATCAACAGTTTGATAAAGAGCCCGTCGCCGAGCATCCGGGCCCCATGTGGACTCAGTGCAGGAGGAGGTATCCAGGCCTGCACACGCACTGCCTTCATCATTACCAGGTTCACACACACACACACACACACACATACATACACTTTAAACGTCACCAACACACATCGCAGTAGTCTCAGATGTGAACCTGTAACACTGTTTGTGTCGCTGCAGTGTAGATGGCAGTCCCGAAGGATCGACTCTGCTCTTTGAGCAAAGTTTTGCCCTGAAAACGACAAGTGGCTTTGCCAGCGGAGTAAGTGAGCTTACATGAAGTTGAGCGAGAGGAAAGAGGGAATTCCTACGAAGAGACTTCATGGTCAAATTATCTCATGTTTTTATAAATGTTTGCTACATAGGGATTTTTTTAAAACAGCAAATGTCATTAACTCTGTTATGTTTACGAATGCCGAAAACTGTCACTTTGTGTGTTTATGGATTTTTCTCTCCTCAGCTTTACCTGACGAGTGATCTCAAAAGTTTTCAAAAGGTAGATGACGTTTCGCCATCAATAATTTACTGAAGACTGTTAAGGAGAATATTTAAACTGAGAAACCACCGACCATAGTGAGATGATTAACAGAGGAACTGTGGAAGTGCAGAAATCTCACATGCACATTTAAAGTTAAGTGCAAAGTGCAGCAGTTTAGTTTGTTTCTCTTCACATGCCAACCTCATGTCACTGTGATGTCATTTGAAGTGTGCGAAGAAGTCTCGCCTACAAGAGGTGGACTTGGTTGACAACGCTTCCTTTCTCTCATGGTGGAAAATAGTGCACTTTGACCCCCAGGAGAGGCTCGAATATGAGGGTCAGCCTGTCCCTGTGAGTCTTAAAATGACCTTTATGGTTAAGCATTTTCTGTTAACTAATTCAGTAACATAGAACACTTTCCCTTTTCTATGCAATTGTCATTAGGCTTTTTCTTTTTGACAGGCTAATGTGAAGGTTCTGATCATACACTGCAAGACAAACAAGGCTCTTGCTGTTCTGGGTGATCACATCCTTTGGTATGTTCCATTTCTTCCATTTTTGAAATAACCCCAACCGAAGTGAAATACATTGGTGCGTTGAATGCAATGTAAAGGCTTTTGGATTTGATCTGTGTCCTTGCAGGACCACATATGGCAAAGAGTATGAGGTGGTGGCTCACACCTTCTTGGACTCCCACAAAGCTGAACAGGACGAAAACCACTGGGTAGTGTGCACCTCGGACCCTGCAGGAGGTGGGCTTGTACTTCTCAACCACCCAGAGTCGGCGGCTCAAAATAATGAGCCCGCACAGGACAAACCAGACCAAATATAACACAATCCACTGTCGTGTTGCCGCCTACAATTCAAGCAGACGGGTGCAAATCATTAACAACATCTAAAGCTTGTTGAAAAATAGGATTTAAAAAAAATCTTTTGGGGTCACTTTTGTTTTTCTTGTGCAAAATAGATAAGATCAGATGAGATGTCCCTTCACTGATCCCACGCTGGACTCAGGACACACGTGAACCAAGTTACTAGACAACTCTTTGGAATTTGCCCTGACATTTTTTTATGGGAGATATTCATGAGATAAGGGGCGTGAAGGTTAATTTGAACCGAGAGGTTCCTTTTTTAATCATTGCTTAGTTTCAATGATGCCTGTATGTGCCTTTAACCATTCATGATAATTCATGCTTTATGATCCGGGTCTGTTGGTCCTGGCACCTGCCTCCTTGGGGGAAGACAAAGAATATTAGTCTATGGAGGATAATATGTCAATGTACAGGTCTGAGGGATATCGACATTGTTTGGTCAGATATGATCAGTGTAGCTAATTGTGTAAACTGTTAGCTAATGATAGTACAACTATTAAGGACAATTCTCTACTCTCTAATTTCAATCACATTGGTTTGCCTATATTATTAATGCTATAAATCTACTTTATTATCTCATCATAGTCTGTTATACTTGAATACGTCAAGTGCACAGTTGCTAAGAAGGCTGAAATTGAGTGGTGGAGTTTTTTTTGTCCTTAAATCTTAATTCCCTGCCATGTTGTCCGTTATTAGCATACGGCCCATTGTTATCACGCACCGCTGTTCGGGGAGCGTTCGAGTGAACACGCTTGTATTCGCACCGGTTTGCAGCTTGATCGCAACGGAACGTAACATCTATCGACGCGCACCGTCGCCGCTACGCGTCGGCTGATTGGACCAGAGGCGGCCCCACGGTGCAGGAGCAGAGGCGGCCCCACGGTGCAGGAGCAGCGGCTGCCGAGCGTTTGCAACAGCGCGAGTGCGTCCGTCGCGTCGTCAACGTCGCGTCGTTAAAAACGCGCTTGAACGCATTTGCAGCGCCGAACGCATCCCCCGGCGTCCCGGGGGGGAGGAGGGGGTAAGACAACGGAGGAGAGGTGGCTGAGCGGCGGACACCGACCATCACACAGCTGGCGGCACGTGCGCACAACAACGGACTCTGCAGCAAGGTACGTTCCGTTGGCCGCCACACGGGAATCCGATGTATGTGATCCGATTCATCTTTTGATTCACTAACACACCGTGGTCTATGTGCAATTCAAATCGATTCAATTAGATTCATTCAACTCAAGTGTTTTACTCGCAGTGATTCCACGTGACTCATTGGAGGTGCAAACATTTTTTTTAAAAATCAACCCACAACAGGAGATTTTTTTTTGTTCCCCCGTGTGGGGGAATGATTCATCCCGGAGCCCTTGAAAGGGAGAAGCTACTGTATGTGGCCCTGCGCAGCGCAGCGCCGGCTGACACGTCAGGTCGATGCTGGTTTATTTCACAGAATGTATGTGTGGTTTTGACATTTTGTCCGACTTCTGCCACACGACATTAAACACATCGCGGTCAGAACACAACGCGCAGCTGCGCTCTCCGAGATGCGCCGGCTGTGACGTCACGCGCTGTGTCCATCGTGCCGAATATGATTATTTTTTCTTTGATTTCAAACCGCCAACAACAACATCCACAGCAGTAGCTCGTCTAAATATGAAATCGCATACCTTCAGTCGGAGAGTAAAAAAAAACACTGACGATGAAGAATACATAGTAAAATATGAAATAGCATAACATAAATGAAGAAAAACGAAAACAGATGCAGTAAAAAATTATGTAACGACATTAAACATTGCATACAATAATTGTTTTCACTGCTTCTTTTTTGATTTGCATCCATGGGATGGTAGTAGCTGTCAATCAAACAGTATCCACAACCTCAATGTGTACTGTGCTTTATCATCTATTTTATTTAAATGAAACATCCTGCTGTATTGAAAAAGACTTGAAATTAGCGATTGTGACCATAAATCAGGAAAATGTTCACTTCCATTATTAATCAGCTGAGAGGTAGATTAATTTTTTCCTACAGACTTCAATAGAAACTGATTTCTTTGTTGCAGCCAGTCAAGTTGCCCTTTACAGATCATTTGAGAGAATACAGTTTTCAGGCAGTTACGCATTGGCTTTTGTCTGGATCCGGAGTCTATGGGTGCGGTCGAATTGTCCTTCCTATCTACTACTTCTTGACCTCAGTGGAAAACGTCATGAGGTCAAGGAAAGGTGTAATGGAGGACTGATAGGACCTAAGAAAAGCCGACAGCGCTGCTCAGAGAATCTGACTCGACTTTTGCTAAACTACGTCATCATGCAACGGCGGATGTTATTGACGTGCGTCTGCTGTGGTGAAACTACAAATTTCCGAAGATGGACTACAAAAAAGGCAGCGGCTCCATCCAGCATTTCTCAGTATTTTACCGCCGTATGACATCAGATGTAAATTTTTCATATGAACCAGTAACTTACATGATGACGTGGTGTCACTTCTGGGTCATATTCATATTCATACTCTTCTTCTTGTACTCCAGATTGAATCGTCTATGTTCGTGCATGGCGCGTCACATTAAATACCGCTGCCGCAATGAATTGTGGGGCGTCTATATCTCCTTTCCTCTCGCATAGTAAAGTCCAGTGTACCCTATGCCAGAGGAGGTAGGAAAGGAAGCATTGAAACTCCTTGCCTATGCATTTAGAGAATCCAAACAGCACTTATCATGGCTGCTGATCAAATACTTCTGGGTCATATTCAAGATTTAGGAAACTTCCTAAGCAAATTTGACAATTCGACCGTACCCATACATGTGTGTCCATTTTTAGTTACGGTCTATGGAAGCACCTCTGTGCTGACAGAACATTTCCCTGAATGGCTTAAGGCTTCGCTGACCCTCATGACGCGTCTCACGTTTTTATATTGTAGGAAAGTTCAGGTTCATTATCTGCTGTTAAATTCTCTCCAAAAAGGATGGACTGTATTTGACCTCCCTCTGTTTATTTATTTACACCACTGATTTAGTTTTCAAAAAACAAAGCTGTAGAAAACAGTTTAGTTCACATCTTTATTGCGCTGTTCCTATTTGCTGATAACTATTGCTAGGCTCCACCATTTTCATTATCAGCTTGTCAGTATTAAACTACTCTACATGGGAGGCAGCAGATAACAAGTGAAGTTCATTATCAGTCACGTTAGTTTTGTTTGTGTTATCTTCTTGAGAGTGGAGAGTGGAGGCACATGTTATCCAAATGCCAAGGACAGGAGGGCACCTCGTAAAACAAAACATGAAATATCCCAATCTAAAACATTCCAGTTCCTCAAGGCCTCTCAGGTCAACCCCCTGTGAGACAAATCTTTGGTCAGGCATAAAATAACGCGAACACTATATTAAAGGTATTAAAAGATGCATAAGATGCAAATTCCCTGACAACTAGCAACAGCTGCTTTTTATGTATGCTTTTTGTACTTATTGTGCTCTATATGATGAAGGCCTACAGTGTGCCAGTGCAATTGATGGACTCTGCATTGTGTAATCAGACAATCATGGCAGTGAATATCCCTGGACTGGTGGCTGTGGTGGTTTTTTATATGGTCATCCTGATAATTGGGGTCTGGGCATCTCGAAAATCCAAGAAAGTGGAGAAGACATGTACCGGAAGCAAGAGCGAAATAACCATGGTCGGCGGCCGCAACATCAATGTCCTAGTCGGGGTATTCACTATGACAGGTAGAATTCCTTCTTTTCCTTTTAGCATTACTTGACATGTGTTTGCACATTTATTTTTTGTATGTTCTATGCTCCCTTCTCTTTGTTTTGCTACTCCTGCCTTCACGTATGCTTTGCTTTTAGCAACTTGGGTTGGTGGAGGTTATATTATGGGAACGGCTGAGGCTGTTTACGCTCCCACTCGCGGTGTCGTATGGGCTCTGGGGCCCCCTGCCTATCTTCTAAGTTTTCTTTTGGGTAAGTAGCCGGAACAACCATGTGTCGTATTTCTTAACCATACATACTCAAGTGTCAAAGGACGAGATTCTTCACACAAGCTTTTGCGTGTGTTTCATAGCTCTTGCAGATACTGTACTGGTATCTTGCAGAAACAAGACACCAGAAGTCATGCGGACTCAACTGTTTACAGGGCAAAAATTCCCAGAAATGAATTTGGTTTGCACATAGCCAATAGTGTCTCAACACTGAGTGCAACAACATGTTTGACAACCAAGGTGTCACTCACTGCACTGATAGTAGTCTTGTAGGGGAACTTGAAATGATACATGAACAAAGTTACGTGCAGATGACCAAAGGCTATATTTAGAACTGAAATAATTGAAACAACTGCACACGATGTTGATCATACCTCAGACTAATCTGACAGATCAGACGTTGCTATTTTTACAGAGATACGTCAGCCATGGTAACGGCAGAAGTGCATCTTAAGCAACGCGGTGGATTTTGTTCTTTTACATTTACCTGCTTACCTTTCCTCAGTAGTGCTGGGAGAAATGTTTGGATGCATGTGCAAGATACTAAACTGTTCCAATTTAGTGGCAAAAAGAGATACTATAAATATGACAAATGACTCACAGTGTGTTTTATTCTAGCCAATGCAAGGCAAACGATGTACACGGCATACAACGTACATCAGTCTATAAGATGGAGCAAAGACAAGCACATAAAACAACATCAATGTCATTGAATTAACATGTGTATGTGCACTACAATGTCAACACCAACAGTTTTGCTTTGCTGGGCCCACAGACAGTCACATGTATGTAGTCACACCTGCAGACATCATTCTTCTCTTCATCTAAGCTGCTTCTTAGTGGAGGAAGGTTGCAATTTACATTATTTTCCATCATCAATTTAATCTTGCTTATTATTTTCTTGAGTAATCACTTGACTGTAAAATAGCAGCGAATAGTTTAAAGTTCCCTAGGGGCCGTCTTCCGATGCCTTGTTTTGTCCAACCAACTGCTCCAAGTCCCAAGGAGATTCAGTTTTATAGCCTAGTAGATTAAGAAATCGTGAAAATAATCACGAACCAATCATGTTGTTGTTTTTGCAACAACAAAAAAAGACTTGACGATTCTATTGACACAACAGTTGTTTTGTTATCTTTGTATACCTTCTTTATCTTTAGCTGGACTGTTTTTTGCGAAACCTATGAGGTCAAAGCGCTACGTGACGATGTTGGACCCGTTTCAGCATCACTATGGCAACACGTTCACCGCAGTACTACTGCTTCCTGCTTTGGCCAGTGATATTTTGTGGGTTGCCTGCATCCTCGCTGCTCTGGGTAAGTAACTCTTTGACATTTTGAACATAAATCTTAACACTACTGTTCTGTCACAATCCATCGCATTACATTTGTGTTCACCATCTCTGATTTATTTTCTTTGTAATATCCAGGAGGAACGATGAGCATGATTCTCGGGTTGTCGTCTGCCCTCTCCGTTGTTATCTCGGCCGCTGTCTCCATCACCTATACATTTTTAGGGGGTCTCTACTCGGTTGCCTATACTGATATCATCCAGCTTTCCTTCATCTTTGTCAGCATGGTGAGAAACAGAGGATGCACAGAGTGAGAGAAATGAAGAGGGAGAGCAATTACGTAGTGAGTTACAGTAATGTCTAGAAGACAGGGAGGAGGGTGGAGGACGGCAACAGAAACACTGGGACTTAAATGGGACAAATCCATTCATTAAGAAATTTGAGTAATCCAAGAGATGGCTTTTGCTATAACTTATATATTTTTTCTCTTTCAGTGGCTCTGTATTCCTTTTCTGATGCTCAGTCCCGCAGTTGCTGACCTCTCTCAATCAACCCAACTCAACCAAACAAACAGCAACTCATGGATGGGAAAGGTGGAGCTGGCAGATGCAGGAATATGGGCAGACGAGTTCCTGCTAATGGTTCGATTTTTAAATAGATTTTTATGCGAGTCAGGCGACCTGTTTACAAAAGCTGCCAGACCAATAACCTCTCTCTAAATGGACTGAGCGGACGATTTTAACTAAGAAAAACTACTTTATTATAGAGGGTCAATACCATTAATTATTTTACAGTGCAGCATCCTGCTGCAGGAGCCAATGAAAACTGACGCTTGTGAGATATCATTTGGGTATAGCAGTATATTCAGTGACTCAGTTCAGAGGAGGATTAGTGTATCAGTGTAGAAATGTGTCAGTTACACGGTTATTTAAATAACTATGAATAACTAATAACTATCCACGCTCCAATGTATGTGGTGCTCGAAGTATTTTACTCTAAATGAGAGCATGATTTACAAAATGAACTTCATGCTGTATATAAGAAGACATTAAACTGGCGATTTAGACCATTGACTCGTCAGGGACATGTTTGTGATGTTGTCATAGTCACTTCTACATTGGGTTCATTTTCCAGACCCTGTGACTACGGACATTTTTATATACTGGATGTCACTAATAACTACAGTGTGAAACAACAAATGTAATTTTTGCGATCCCAAAAACATTTTGCTTGTAAATGTCTCCTTTTTTCCTTTTATTAAAGGAAAAAAACATATTATTTTCTTTTGACCGCTAAAGTTCTAAATATTTCATCTCAGCAGCAACATATGCTCCTTAGCGAGGACATAGTTTGAGTCAAGCCCCGGTCAGGTGACTGCAGCATCATATGTTTAGATCATCGCACACAGGCAACCACATATTGTATTTGTAGCGTCTATGGGTTTCACACACATTAAGGTAAACCTGTTATTCATCATTCTGGAAGCAAAGTTACCACAATGTTGCAGATAAAAAAAACAAAACTTTCAGAGTTATTTACATGCAACAGAATTGTCAGCATTTGACCGTGGGACTCGTCACGACACATTCATCTTTGTATCTGCTGGCAGCTGATAAATTACAGCTCTGGTCGGGTACAAGATAATGTTGAAAATGAATGGCATGGTATGGTTTAAACACCAAAACTGAAATGGAAAAGAGCCAGTCCTTTTTCACGGCAGACATTTTCACTTAGCAGGAAAAAAGCACGGGTGTAACTAATAACAACAATAAAGGCTCTGTGTCCCCTTAAGCCGTGAGTGGGACAGTGGGCCAGCAAGACCAACGCCAGGACCCTGAAATTGAGGCAGCGAAATGGAACTCAGCCATCATACCTCAACATAATACATCCATTATTCGTGTTATTGGATAAATCTGTGTTTGACCAGTCCAACTGTGAGAGAGGACTATTTGGTGAACTGCATGACTTGCCAGGATGTTCACTGACAAAGCTTGTGTATTTTGTGTGCGTGCTTTTATGCTGCAGGTTTTAGGGGGACTGGCCTATCAAGCTCTGTACCAGAGAATCCTCTCTGCAGCCTCCTCTTCTCAGGCGCAGGTCACCTGCTTCGCTGCTGCTGGGACAACTTTTATTATGGGAATCCCCTCTGTGATCATAGGAGGAGTGGCAGCCTCTGCAGGTACACACACATGTACACCACACAGTGCATTTGTATTTGTTCAGTAAGACGACATGTTCTCCCAGTTTGGTCCCACCACCATGATGAATGGTAGTGGGTGATATTATCTCAGTTGCATTAGTGTGAGTGTCTGTTTGTCTGTTTTAACGGTTCCTGTGAACAACTGGATTCTTGTTAGCATATGATACTCATTACGTTGGGACATAGTGTCTGTTTTTAAATATTTAGTGTCTTTCTCCCCAGTGTTAGAGTTTCATTCCCTTTTTTTTTTTTTTACGCCATCACTATACTTCTTCCCCTTTCCTTTTCTCTAAGACTGGAACGAGACAGCGTACGGTCTACCCCCTCCTTTCGAACGAGGGGAGGCAGCGAAGATCCTGCCACTGGCCCTGAACTACCTCACACCCACCTGGGTATCAGTGTTAGGCATTGGTTCTGTGGCGGCAGCGGTCATGTCCTCCATGGACTCTGTGCTTCTTTCCTCAGCATCCATGTTTACACAAAACATTTACAAGACGACTTTGAGGAAGCAGGTGTGTGCGCGTGTGCGTGTGTGTGTTTGGTTCCGCGCTAAACAAAGTAACTAAGCTTCCGCTGTCCCGTCCCTTCCCCCCTCCTGCAGGCCTCTGAGCGGGAGCTGCAGTGGGTGATCCGTGCTAGTGTGCTGCTGGTGGGCCTGGCAGGAACAGGCCTGGCCTTTGGAGATGAAAGTGTCTTCACCTTCTGGGTGTTGAGCGGGGACCTCGTCTACTGCATAATCTTCCCGCAGCTCGTCTGCGTGCTGCACTTCCGCCATGCAAATACCTACGGTGCCATCTGCGGCTACGTAGTCGGGATGCTGCTGCGTGTGCTGAGCGGGGAGCAATTGCTCAGAATCCCTGCTCTTATCCTGTACCCTGGCTGGACTGAGGAGGACGGCACGGTCACGCAGCACTTTCCCTTCAGATCCCTGGCTATGCTTTCGTCTCTGATATGTATTATTGCAGTGTCCTTGCTGCTGAAGCTAGGCTTCTGTCACCAACTAATTCCTCAGTCCTGGGATCTACTGGGGGTTTTTGAGGAGAAAAAAGAAGCAGAGGTGGAGGAAGTACCTGTTCCAGGGGAGGATATGAACAATATCCTTAAAACCAAATTATAGGCTTAACTTCAGTACAACTTCGACCAAAGTATCCCGAAGCCTCTTTTTATACAAATTCCTACCAAACATGTTCACATTTGTTTTGATACTGATATACTGAGATATATATCTATATATATATCCAACTCTGACAAGTATTATATGCTTTACATGCTGACAGAAAATTTCATGAAGGGGGAGTTGGCATTTCAACGTCCAGCACCCACATTGTTTAAAAAGCAAGTGCCCATGGGCATGAGGTGTGTTCAGGCACATTGTTTGTGCAATGCTACGTTGAAACAATGGAAAGCAATTGCACTTTTATTTGACAAAAACCTCGTCTGAGGTATGGTGCAATATTTCACTATAACTTTAAAGGCACATGGCAGGATCACACACCCACACAGGTGGTTGTACAACACGTGTACCCTTTGTTTGTTAGACCATCATACCATTTTCTGTCCATTTAAATGTCTCTTACTATCACTCCCACCACGAAATACACCACACCATAGTTATTCTGTTACTGATGCTATTTATTTGTCTCATCTCCCAACAACATCATCGTAAAACTCTACCCAGATTGTTTTTCAATTTGCGAACTCATTCACCACATCAAGCATAATTTCTACTGAGCAGGATTTCCTCCTATTTAATCAACACGTGGAATCAAACTGCCTGTTGGGAGAAGTGATGTTAATTTTCGTTTTTAAGGGGTCTTTGTTGAATTATGCTTATTTTTTTGGATGTTTTGTGATTGAAAGTGTTCATAAAAAATGTCTCTGACCTTTGAATCTGTGTTTTTCTCTGTTTGCGTGTGAAAGAGGGGAAAACAGATACATGAGTTCAAGCTACATAGTGTAAATGTTATTTGAATTAGTGTTCCTATGGGCCACAACCGCCACCGTTCAGTATTCTCTGTTGTTGCCATTAGAGCAATGATCTGACTTTATACACCACTAATATTTAACATATAATAAACTAAAACTAAATTTAATTTGCAGCAGCAGGGGGAGATGTTTAAACACTGAAAGGGCCCCAAAAGCCTGAGTCAGAGTGAATCTATAAAACTGCTTAATGAAAATATTTTGTGACATTTTTTTTAACCATGGAGGGAGATGCTGATTTGTTTCAAATAGCTGCTTGGCCGCTCAACTCACCCTAGCAATGTCACAGGATAATTCCATCACATCTCAGGTAATGGGAATAACACCTGGCACCACCTTAAAGGTTGTATGTAATATTCTCTGCCAGTAGGTGTCGCAACAGCATCTCAGACCTAAACGGGTTGTCGGCCTCGCCTGCAGCTTTCCTTCGTCCTCAATGCTCCTCAATTTGTAGAAATTGTGTGTCACATTTTGGACAGTAAAGCATAACATGTTCTATTGTCTCTTCTTCACCACAAACTTGACATTTTCCTGTAGGTTATTATGTTTTCCTATTTTAAATAATGCACTATTTAATTCTATATGACCAACATGTAGGCCAGAATCTGACTGAACAGGATGTGAGAACTCCCCAGGTTCTCACTGTGCCTCTCATCACACGTATATATGTTCCTTTGAATTCCATAAAACCATCTGTCCTGTTCTCTTTTCCTCCCGCCAATTTTTTGCAACCTTTCTTTCAAATGATGCTTAATTTCTGTCTTCATCTATGTTTTTACTGAACGGTACTGTGATGTCAGTATGATTTGTTCTTGTGATTTCCTTTGCACATTTGTCAGCTATTTCCTTTCCTTTGAATCCTATACGCCCTGGTAACCAAACAAGTGTCACATCCAGTCCCATCAAACCAAACCTTTGCACTGAAGAGGGCCTTTCACGCTTTTTGTTGTTGTTTTTTAATTTTTTTTTTTTACCTCACTTAAGACTAGAGCTGCAACAGTTAATCGATTAATCGCACCTATCAACTATTTTGATAATTTATTCAATCGGTTCACGTAGTCGTTTTTGAAAAAAAAGGTCTTCATTCTCTGATTTCAGCTTCTTAAATGTGAACATCTTCTGTTTTCTTTGCTCCTCTGTGACAGTGAACTACACATATTTGGTGTGTGGACAAACAAAACATCAACTTCGAATTTTGGGAAACACAGTCGACATTTTTCAGCATTTTATGACCTGTTATGGTCCAAACAACTAATCGATTAATCGATAAACTAATCGACAGATTAATCGATTATGAAAATAATCGTCAGTCGCAGCCCTGCTAGGCCACCGTAGTTTCTCCTACACGCTGTAGGGAGGGGAGGGGGAATTCAGTTGGTTGTAATACGCGACTTCGCCGCTAGGTGTCACCACACCCTACACTCTGAACCTCATACACTAGAATTTAATAAGTGAGCTGATACAGACTTTACAGCCACCGCTTGTTGATAACACCAAACACCAAAGAGAACATTGTAAACGGATGCATGATGATAATAAAGAACATCTCCGCCAAATCAAAAACACATGGAATCCATTCAGGCAAAATCACGACGACTTTCCCTCCGTCAAAGGTGCGTGGACGGTGGTCGATGGACCTGTAAGTTTAGAACAAAAGGTAAATGAACATGATTAAACCTCGTCATGCGGGGGGGGGGGGGGGGTGGTTTACGTGTGTCGTCTTGTTCGGATCCTATGTCTTTTTGTTCTTCTTTTCTTTTTTTCCAGGGGGTTGTGACGATCCCTGGTCCTGAATCCAGTCCGGGTTTCCCGGCCTGCACGCGGCCACCTTCCCCGCACCACTATGTGTTTGTGCGTGAGAGAAGCCGACTCTTGTTTACAGCAGAGATTCCACGGAGGAGCGGAGACCCAGCGCCTGCGCTAGCCGAGGGCGAACCGTTGGATCGCAGTCTCTGGATATTTTTACGCGCCACGGGAGGTTGTTGTTGTTTTGGGGGGTTTTTTTTGGTCGCGTTCTCCCCGTGTGTGTGTGTGTTTGTGCTTTTTCCCCCCTTGAGGATAAAAGGCTAAGCGAAAGAGAGACGCTGCTTTTTTGTTTTTCCCAAGGCAACTCCTCGGGACACGTCCCCCCCCCCCAGCCTGGCCGAGGTCGTCTGGCTGCGGAGACCCGTTCTCTTGCGTGGCACAAGTCTGCTCTCTTTTCTCTTTTTTTCTCTTCTTCTTCTTCTTCTTCTTCTCTGTCAGCTGGAAATCCCGACTGACGGCACGGATAGGTCCGAGGAGCCGATGGGAGCTGGAGATTTTGGTTTTTAAAACCACCACCCCCCCCCAGAAGAATCCACTTGAGTGTGCGGG
>NC_061521.1:15315000-15325000 GCF_022379125.1 Scophthalmus maximus | reverse complement strand
ATCTGACCGTGTCACTGCAGCTCAACCCAAATATTGTGCATTGTTGGTAAAGAGAGGTCAGGCAACTTGTGAGCCGGGTATTTCAGGCTGTGTCCTCTAATTAAGTATTCATGAAGCAGCAGTGGGAGCAAAGTATAGCTTTACACGACGCTGGTGGTTCCGACCGGCATCGCCCCCCCCCTCCCCATGTGTAATACTCGGCTTTCCCCTGCCCGCAGACAGGCCATCACTCCTAGTGTACTTCCAGCAATGATATCAAAAAGGTTTTTTGGTCAAGCCCAAGAGAGGTCATTCTAATAATACCCAAGGTCAGTGGTGGGAGCCGGCGAGTCTCCCAGTCATTATTCATTTGTTCACAGAGTTAATGACAGTTGCAGGGAGACGAGAACTTGGAGCCAGTAGCCATGTGATGTCACCAACACATGCCAAGGGATTAGGAGGGCAGGCAGGGGACACCCAGTGTGGATTATACAAGTATGAAAAAAGAAAACCTTTACTGCTCCATCACCCAGCTCTTCATATTTACTCCTGAAGTTATGGCAAATAGGAAGTGGCTCATATTGAACCACTGGCAAATAAACTGATAAAAGAAACCCCTTGTTACCATTAATAACATTTTTATTCATCAACATCACTCTTGAATACTCCTTTGGAGGATATTTAACATGTTTGCTGCCTTCGGTTAAAAGACAGACACCATCATACGTCCACAGCCTTTTGGCAAATATATGTCTTCATGGTGGGGAGGTGAACCGACAATTACCGTTTGTCTCATTTACTCATCATTTTCATGGTCACCACATTATTTGCAGTGTTTGTGGGCAACAACACTGGGCGGAAAACCCCCCCGGAGCCAGCGGCGTTCACAGACAGAGAGAGTGAACAATGAACACACCTTATTCAGTCATTGAGCAGCAGCGCACAGTGAACAATGAACCCCTCCCTCCCGTCTAGCAACATGTCTGATAATGACCACGTTCGCCGCTCTTCTTTTATGACCTACATGTGCATGAATATGACTCGGATGAAGCATTTCAGGAGGATATTGAGAATATGATCAGCTGTGCACGTGTAGAAACAGACGCACTTCTTCTTCTTTTTTTACCACATGTTGTTTGGTCTACACAACATTTAGTCAAAGTCTTTGTCACAAGGAGTGAACTCTTTTTCTTCTTCTTCTTCTTTCATCTGCAAAATACTTTGTCTGAAAACAATATGCATTTTTGACAAATCCACCATTCCAGCCTTTCGCCTCAGCATCCAAGATGTTGATACAGTAGAATCCCTGTTTGAGCATGAGGTCAGAGTATAAATATGAACTGCGTTTTGCATTACTTTCAGATGAGTGAAGCTGTCAGAGCAATAATATGAGCTTTCAGTCCTACTTTCTGCCACTTATCCCCCATTCTAGGACCAAGGGGTCATGTGAAAATTGAAAGTGACAGTCAAAGCAGCATGTTGAACAGGCTGATTGAACTAAGCTGTCATGGCCGAGATCAGAGCTCTTTAACACCAGGCCTATCAGAGGTCCTTCTGTTGGAGCCACTGGATCTCAACGCAGGCCAGCTTTACAGGAAAAAAACCCACGAAATGCTGACAATGGAAAGAAAATGTTACCAAACCAAGAACTGTTCAAGTGCTGGAAACAGCCACACGAAATCAAGATTATATACAAGATTTGTGCAATAAGCTCGAAAAGATTTTAATAAACAAGAAAAAAAAAAAAGTTTTGGTAAAAACAAAAACTTGCGAGTTGGCTGAGAGGTTTTTCTCCGTCTTGCAGTTTCAGATGAATGAATGCAGCGGTTTCCCTTTGTGGTCGTTTGAATGAAAAATGTTTGTATCACCTGTTTTGCAGATGATTTAATTAGCACATGATGCTGTCACATGAAAGATTTTTTTTTTTACTTCATCCAAATCACGACCTGTCAATTTATATTTTGTTTCATATGCAGCATTGCATGAGGGTCCGTCACAAGCAATCAGCTCGCCGTCGTCCATTCAGACGATAATAAATCATGTCATTATCGCTTTTACTTGCGGTCCATCTTTGAAACGGAGGCAGAGTGACGTATTTTTTTTGTCAGGTGGAAGAATAACTTATGATCATTTTATGTCCCGCTGAGAACCCTTGAAAATAATAATATACCACGGCAGAAGCACATGAACATATGAAAGGCGCCGAGTGTTATAAATCTGATGGGATTTGCATATTTTGTCTGCATAGCAGGAAGCAGGCAAAAGAAATCACACGGCATATGAAGAAAAAAATAAAAAGTGGTTACAAAACACACTCAGAAGTCAAGGATCATGTTAAGACAGATATGTGTCTCCAGAACTCACTTGTGATCGAAAACGTGAGGATTTCAAGGTAAAAGCTGCTTGAGGAAAATCTTTTTTATTTATCATTTTGTCATAATGTGCTTATTTGACCCTCGCTCCTCTTTGTACTTGTCACTGTAACACTTTCTCTTTAGTTCAATTCTCTCTCATTTCATCTTTAAACTGATTTACTTCTATCATCATGAAAAACCGCAGCGATACAGTAAAACCTGGCTGTCAGATAGTGTTGATGATATTGTTGGTCCTTGTGTACGGAACACTGTCAGTCACTGTGAGAGTCACACTCTTCTACGATGTTACAGTTTTATTATCATGCTTAGGGTTGGTTTGTCATATTTCTTTATTGTGAGTGTATTCATGTGAATTAAGCTGGTTGAGAGTATATAATTATGAATATTGTTTTATCATGTTGTCGAAGAAGCCAAAAATTTGTTAATTCATTATTATTAATTAGTTATTGTGTTTTTTAGGCCAGTATCACTTTTGCTGGACTGCATTTGTCCTGAGCTGTGATTGGCTGAAACGGCTGAACTCAGCACCTTGTCAAAATTTACTACAACTGCTAACTGGGGCTTTGCTTTGCAGAGACACAGACTCTGCTCTGTGTCACTGCACATGTTTAATGTGTGTGTGTGTGTGTGTGTGTGTGTGTGTGTGTGTGTGTGTGTGTGTGTGAGAGAGTGAGAGAGAGAGACTGGGTGAGGGAGGGAGGGGAGGGAGAGAGAGAGACAGGGAGGCGCCTGAACCAGGGTTATGTGAAAAGATACATTAATCAATAACATGTTCATATATTTTTAATTTCATGTAATGGGCAGCATGGAGCTCCCAAACTTTAACCAATTTGGTCCTTGAATTGAAGTGTGGATGTTAAATTGTCTTTGCTTCACAATTCTTGTTCATTCCCAGGCCTGGCTGATGAGCTGCCACCATTTCATCCAGGCATCCAAACGAACAAATACGTGCAACACACTCGCCTTCCTTCGTCTACTGCTTCTCTTCAACTTGTATGTGATAAAGCAACCTGACAACGGACGGAATCGTCTGAAAATCAAACATAGTGTTTTGATCACTGAGCTAATCAGAATCCCAACAAGTGATCACCACAAAAATTCAGCACGTCAAGAGTTTCAGTTTGGCTCAGGCCCCGAACAAATGATCAGAAATTCCTCAAACCCACAGAAAAGTAACTGTAAAAATAAATGTGAGTTTATAAATAATAATTCATAAAGTGGTTTAAAACACTCTTAATGTAAATTCCTAATTTCTGTTTCCATGTGCCTTGGAAGAGAGGTTCCACATTTTATAACCACTGATTCCATGAGAGTCATGAAACACTTGGGAGTTGTTTTCTTTCACTCCTTACTGTCGGCACACACACACACACACACACACACACACACACACAGAGTAAATTAGAGGATGGTGCAGAGCAGCTTTTGTACATTACATGTTCTCACACACACAGACATTAGAGACCCTGCAGCTTTAATTGTGTGATACATGTTTGTATGTCAGAACAAAAAGCTCGGGCTCTCCTCCTCCCTGTTAAGGATCAGGTAGAAAGGCTCATCTCCTGCCTTTCCAACAAAAAAAAAAAAAAACACACTCGTCCTGTGTCCATCCCAACATCAGAATTCTTCAACCCATGTTCCTCTCTCTCTTTTTTGATTCCACTGATCTGAGCTTGAAATGCGAAGACAGCAAAGCACTAAGCCTTCAAACGTGTGATTTTTTCAAAAGATCTCTAGAAGCAATCTCTGCCTGACTGACCCCTGACAGCTGCAGATCTCTTTACTTCTCTCTCTGCTGGCACTTCATTTGGTAGAAAAGCTCTCAGATTCACACCTCTGTCAGGCGGCACAAGTGTTTATTATGTGCATACACTGAACATCCCATATAGTGCACATCTCAAACAGCCTGCGCTCGCCTAATAAACATCCTGGAAATCATAACAAAAACATATATGCCACAGTAATTTATGTGTTTTTTTTCTCTCCCTCCCCTCATATTTATTGCATATTAATATTCACCATCATATTTCTCTCTAAACTACAACTGAGTATATATTGTTGTGAGATATGGTTTGTATTTATAGTCTGTCCAGAGCCAAGGAGTCATGAGTCACCCAGTGCGAGCCAGGAAATATGCTTCCTCAGAACCGAAGATGAACCTGAACTGTGTCCTTTGGCTCAACGGCTCCTCAGTGCAGACACATCAAGTGAAAAAAAACAAGGTTTGGATTTTCCTCACTCTTTTTCCTTTCCTTTTTTTTTCAGGTAAAGCTTTTTTCATTGTGAAAACCAGAAGATTTGACACTAAGAATGAGATCCAGGGAAGAAAAAGACAGTGGTGTCTAAATCTAAATGTGCATCACTCGGTTGAAGAAAGATAAAGATGTACATCCTGTGAGAGCTGCTCAATTTCAATAAACTCTCCTATTTGGTTCAAATTATAAATATCCACGGCACAACAAAAATTATCTGAACAATAAGCCTGTGTGCTTATGTGCAGTTTGTGTTGGTTTATTGTGGCAGCTTGTCCAGCGGTGCTCGCAGTGCAGGGTCTGCTGGTGCCTCCCTCATGGAAACGAGACTGCGGGCTCTATCATTAGATCGGATGGCAAGTCTTTATGCAAAGTGTTTTGCATAATTACATACCAAAGCCAGAATAGCCACCCTCAAATTTTATGGGTCACAAAGCATCAACAATTGCCGCATTATTGTCCACCATAGTCCTGCCCCACCAATGACAAGGAACGGGGGGAAAGAAGGAGAGGGAAGTTGAAGAAGAAGAAAAAACTCGTCTGCCTAATCTGAGTTGGGGAGATTGAATTTTCATTCCAATAAAAAGGAAAGAAGATTATTACCAGACTGACAACTTGTTTACATATAGTTGTGGAGTTCAGAGGACTGAGCTTCAGGCAGCTCGATCACTGAGTCCACAGTGACCTGTGTATCCAGAAGGAGGAATATTTGAAATGATATTCCAGAAGTTTTTCCAGTTTTATTTTCTCCTCAATGTCAACCAATTTATTTCATTTCAACTCAAGTGTTCATTGAGGGAAATACTCACAATGGTATTTTGGTGAAAGTGTTGATATCCAGTACAATACAGCACATTTAGTTATTATAGAGGATTAATTTAATTTATCATTACAAAATATTATCAAATCTGTTCTTATCCAGTCTGACAGGTTCGTTTAAGCATCGTTTCAGATAAAAGTCAATACCGCGGCATAGTTAATTGAACCAGTTTAATAGGTTGGAAACCTTTGATTAACAATAATTGTATATGTTTAAAAAATAATAATGAATTGAAATTAATATATATGTTCATTGTATTGCAACATTTAAAGACTAAAACCTGCCTTAAAAAGCGATTTAATAAATATATTTGAATTGCCTTGTTTCATTTTCAGTAATCCAGAAGAGAGTTATTATTGCAGGATATGGATTAATATCATTTAATTGACTGATTAATATATCAGTAAATATTATTAGCGTCGTAATGAATTTTGCAATTTCTTTTTTAATCAGCCAGTATTCGTCATTAAAAGGCCTCTGACATCTTCACCTGATAACGAACCAGATTTTATTTCCCTCTTAAAAACGAAAATAATGACACGAATTAATAAATTAGAGGAACGTGAGGAGCTGATGACGGTGGGAGTTGTTTGACTAGTATGAGGTGAAATCCCGACGGGAAACCATGAGTGAAGGAAAAGGCTCGGGCTTGTTTGTTCGATGGAACATTGAGGAGCAAAAAAACATTTGTCCTTTAACATTTCGTTTCTCGATGGCCTTAAACAAACACACCTGTTTGAAGTGTAATGGAAATTCGATAGCGCGCACGCAGCCTCGCGTGACGGATCAAACTGTTGTCACGAAATATTTCTCAAGAGCATCTGATTCTCCAAAAGAAAAAAGAGGAAAAATCGAAATCTCCGCGACGCACACGACTGACTGAGGACGAGGTCCACCGTCCATCAGCGACCACAACTTTATCTGCACTGGGTGTCAGTCAAAGGACATTTTTGTAAGTCTCACTCTTTTTTTTCTTCTGCTAAATCACCTCCTTCTTATACTTCACAAATTTAAATTATTGATAGAATAACTCTCTTGGTTCTCTTCTTACATATCGATTCATACAACTTCAATCGAATCCGTCAACGAAACTGTAAACTCCTGCACAGTGGAACCTAAGTGGCGTTGTATTTTTTAAAATGTTCGTTAAATTGTTTTTAATTCAACTATTATTGGGAAAAATAGAAACACGAAGGACAGAAGCCTCCAGACCTCCAACACGCAGTGAGAGGACATGAAGGTTAACGTGCAGAACAGCGCCATCTCGCTGTTGCAGGCAGACTTTCCTCCACATCATCTTCTTCTTCTTCTTCTTCTTCTTCTTCTTCTTCTTCTTCTTCTTCTTCTTCTTCTTCTTCTTCTTCTCCTTCTTCTTCTTCTTCTTCTCCTTCTTCTTCTTCTTCTTCTTCTCCTTCTTCTTCTTCTTCTTCTTCTTCTTCTTCCCGAGATCCTCTGTGAAGATTTGACCGGTTTCTCTGCCCATAGCGAGCCATGACAACAGCCCGCCGCGCCGCCGCAGTCTTTCTGCGGCCAACAGTCAGACGAGTTATCTCTGTTCATGGGGGGGGGGGGGGGTCCCGGAGCGGGTCCCAGGACCTGCGGGGGTCACTGGGTTGTGTGTGTGTGGGGGGGGCAGAGCGCCCTCAGCAACACGAGACAGTACAGTGACTTCACTGTAATGTAAGACAACAAAAACCACCAGCTACATAAACCGGTTCCCAGACCGAGGTCCCGGGACGCTGGCGGGTCACTGGGGGAGACAACCCGCCAGAGGAAACCAGAGGAATAATTGAATCTGTCTTGCGGGGTCCTGGCTGGTTTTCGCCGTTGCACATTTGCAGGATGCATGAATGTGGAGATGTTGGTCCTGGATGTGAGCCACTCGGCTGCTATCTGGCCGTCTGCAGCGCGCGGACAGTGTGAAACAGACAAATCCCACCGAGCCACAGAACATGTCAGATGTGGTCCCTGTGACGAAATGTGATCAAGCGGGGATCTGACACCAGCCGGTCCGGGAGCCCGTCGAACTCGTTCACGCGCTTATTGTCTTGCTCACATGTTGCCTTGTGGTTTTTTGCTCCCACACGAGAGAAATAAAAACGGACTTAGAAACACAGCGATGCTGCAGATGAAGAAACTCCCCGCGAAACAGGGAGTGGGCGGATGGTGCAGAGTCGGTGATACAGTTTTCCTGTATTTATTTATTTTATACCTGTTGCTTATTTAAACGTGTTTTACACCCCGGGAGTTGTTTATTTTAAAAATCAAGCACGACCTGATATAAAAAATGCAAATAGATACAACTTCTGCAGCCAAACGGCGAAATAACGCGTAGAAGACGCAGTACGATGAGACCCGAGGCCTTTGTGTTTCTCCGTGTTGCTCATCGAACGGTGTCGCGGTGCAGGAGCTGCCGGCACCGACGAGAGGAACAACACGACGACCTGCACATAAATAAAACCTCACACGACTCTGCCTTTTAGGGAAAGTTATGATGAGACGTGACTTTTTTTTGTTTTTTAGTGCAGTGGAAGAAAGAAATGTGAATGTGATTTCTGCATTCAGAGTTTTATATCAATTATCAAATCTACTTATTTGCAAGGAGAAAATAGATTAGAATTAATATTTATTAATTAATAATTCATTTTTCTTTCACCTGTGAAAAATTGTGAACGTGTGTATGGTGATGTTCGTTGTGTTGGCGGTGGAAACGATCACGATAATGACAGTGACAATGATGATGATGATGATGAGGACGATGATGAAGACTAGGAGGAGAATAACCCCTCGGGGTGTGTGAGTGTTAATGTGGAAGCAGCGTCAGTCTGAACCACCAGCGTCGAGAATCACGCCAAATTAATTTCACAGTTTGAGGCTATACTTTGCCAAGTGCAAAGTTTCGGCAAACCACCCCACCTCTCCCCGACACACACACACACACACACACTCACACACACACACACACACACACACACACACACACTCACTCACACACACACACACACACACACACACAAGCAGACACAGGCGAGACAGGGGCAAGCTGCAACCAAACGCAGGCATGATGCACCTATGGAGAAAGATTGAAGTGCACAACAGACCTAAAGTTGAGTTAATCAGCGATTTACACACACACGGGGGGGGGGTCTCTAACTTCTGTGCAGCTGTACAGTCACTTTCAGGCTCCTTCTCCAAACTCACTTGAGAGTGACGACGCGCCTGCAGGAGCATTAATGCCGCGACCCCTGGAAGACTGACAACCACTGCGGTGCACCTAATGGGGATCTTAATAAAGTATCTATGTACCCCGAGTAACCAATCGATACAAGATGTAGGCCCATATCGATCAATACCTATGAAGTAGTCCTGATGAAATAATGCGCGATGGTTTGGGGGGGGGGGGATAGGCTAATATCCAGGAGAGTGTTTGCGGTCTCTTCAAATCCTCCCCGTGGCTCAGCGCGCGTCTCGGTCAGTGTGTGATCGTGTGTGTTAAGACAAATCATACTGCGTCTCCCTCCTTTAAAGCTTTGGGCATATGCCGTTATTTGATTCCCACCCACCGGCACCGCGTCTCCATGAAAGTTCAGTCATCTCTTGGTCATAAAAATAAATACCCCCCCCCCCCCCCCCCCAGTATAATACGACTGTAAGCACCACTCGTGCTCACTCGGTGGCCAAATGGGCGAGTGAGGCTCGAGAGAGGATTTATTTGGCATGAAGTCTTCAGACGGTCAGAGTCGTCTGGTTCACTGGCACTGAGGTAGACTCACTGAGCGCGCTCGGGTTCAAAGGAAAACTGAAATAGCCTTTATAAGATGGAACTCCTGTTCACACTCTTGGTCATCTTGCTGCAGTTTGTCCTCATCTCCCTCTTTTATATTTGCCAAAAGTCTGGTCGAGGTTTTATTATTATTAGTATTATTAGTTATGAACTTTGGCATGTTGGTGTTGATCGGAACGTCTTTTTCTTTATTTTTTTTCTTAGTCTCTTCTAAGAGAACATTTTATTTTAAACAGGATAAAACCAGTATTACATGACATGCTTTTTTTTTTAAAGGGACCAAGGTGGTTATAGGTTTGGAGGAGACAAGTCTTCTACACACTGCATCGCCTCAGGAGGACGAAAATATTTGTCCGCAATATTTGTTTCTTTTCCTCGAGTACATTAAACGCGGTGATATTACTACAAATATTTAGGGGCAGCGTTATATGAACAAATAAATAAATACATCCCTTGCTTCTTCTTCTTCTTGTGATCATGTTAAGAACCACAGAGGTGGCCGGTGGACGTACACTCGCACACCTGCTGTCACACAGGCGCAGGGCGCGCGGAGCGGACGACAGCTGCTCCAGACGCACACCACCTACAGTCAAAGTTACAGTGGCTTCTCCGTTTGTTTTAAAGTGAGCCGAGGTCTCCGAGGTGTCGGCGAGCTACAGTTCCAGCGACAGCGGGTAGATGGCACAATTTTCTTACATTTACGGCCCAGGATGCAGTAAAGCCCCCCGCGCACTGAGAGGAGGCGAGGAGCAATTTGTTTTTGTTATAAAAGTCCTAGATAAAGTGGAAG